>NC_056756.1:33373979-33673979 GCF_018687715.1 Carya illinoinensis
CACGCGCTGTACAGTGCACGTGGGCAAGCGCGTGGGCGCGTGTAATACACGCGCGTACAGTGCTGTGCGCGTGGGGGAGAGTGAGGCGCGTGTCGAACCTCTCTAGGGCGCGTGGGGGCGCGTGTCCTTCACGCATCTTCAACCTCTCTAGGGCGCGTGGGGTGCGCGTGGGAGCGTGTGATGCACGCGTCTTCAACCTCCAGAGCGCGTGGGGCGCGTGAGTTGCAGCAGATGCACGCGCCAATCTTCTAGGGGCGCGTGTGGCCTCGTCCGACCTCCGTTTTCGATTCCGTTTGCGGCAACGGATTCATCTCGATGCGAGGAACACCTTGGAGTTGTCCAAAATTGATTTTGAACAACTTGCATTTTCAGACAGCTCGAACCGGTGCTCTGATACCAGTTGTTGGGAGCTGTTCTGACACAGAGACGATTCTAAATAAAGGAGGGACGAAATTTAACGTGGTTCAGCAATTGCCTACGTCCACAGCTGCTGTAATTTCACTATAAAAAATGATTTTACAGAAAAATTTTCTCTCTGCTCACCCACTCTCTTCCTCTCTTCTTTCTCTCTTCTGCGCTCCTTTGCTGCACTCTCCACATACTTAAGCTCTCCTATTTATAGGAGAGCAGATCAGTACTATGCAGCAATTTGCTGCATGATTTTAGGGAGGTGGGGAGGTGCCTAACAAAAGCACCTAACGGTGCCTTCGGTGCCTAACATGCCAAAATAGTAAACGGTGAGCCATGCACCGTTTACTTCTTTGTCTCCATCTGCAACACTTGGAGCATTGGATGAAGGTATAAGATTAGGAAAACATGTTTTAAATCAAGTCTTATATGTATGCTATCTGTCTCAGGTTGAACCAAAAAATGTGGAAGAAGCTTTACAAGATGAAAGCTGGGTCAACGCCATGCACGAGGAATTACATCGGTTCATTCGAAATCAAGTATGGGAGCTAGTTCTAAGACTAGAGGATCACAACATCAATGGAATAAAATGGATATTGAAAAACAAGACTAACGAACATGGAACTATTGTTCGAAACAAGGCCAGACTAAAAGCACAAGGATATACTCAAATAGAAGGAATTTACTTTGATGAGACCTTTGCACCAGTAGCTCGTTGGAATCTGTTCGCATATTATTTGCAATTGCAAGCCATTTAAATTTTAAGTTTTATCAAGTGAATGTTAAAAGTGTTTTCTTAAATGGCATACTCAATGAAAAAGTATATGTAGAACAATCGAAAGGATTCACTAATAACTTGTTTCCTGATTATGCTTTCAGGTTGAAGAAAGTTCTTTATAGATTAAAGCAAGCACCTCGAGTATGATATGAAAGACTAACGGAATACTTGCTTGAACATGAATTTATAAGAAGTCAAGCTAACCGAACACTATTTTTAAGAAAATCTTATAAGTATTTACGTATTGCTCAAATTTACGTTGATGACATTGTGTTTGGTTTCACTCTTGACAAACTCTCACATGATTTTTCAAAAGAAATGAAACATGAGTTTGAAATGAGTATGATTGGGGAATTAAACTTCTTTCTTGGAATTCAAATTAAACAAACTAGAGGATGGATTTTTATTTCACAATCTAAATATGCAAAAGATCTTGTTAAGAGATTTGGCATGGAAGGGAAGACAAATGCTCGCACTCTGATGAGCACCTCGGTTAAAATATGTCTAGATTCTATAGGTAAGAGCATTGATCCTACAATGTATAGAAGCATGATAGGAAGTCTTCTTTACATTACTGCTAACAAACCTAACATTGCTTTTAGTGTCGGTGTTTGTGCAAGATTTTAGGCTAATCCTAAAGAATCACACCTCACAGCAGTAAAAATAATATTGAAATACCTAAATGCTATTGTTGACTATGGTATATGGCATTCAAAAGATTCAAATATGAGTTTGGTTGGCTATTTTAATGCTGACCGGGCTGGTAGTGCTGACGATAGAAGAAACACCACAAGTGGTTATTTTTATGTCGGTAACAATTTAGTAACATGGATGAGCAAGAAGCGAAACTTCATCTCATTGTCTACTGTTGAAGCCGGATACATTGCGACTGTCAGTTGTTGCACTCGATTTCTTTTGATGAAAAAGATGCTTGAGAACTATAGGTTCTCTCGAGAATCAAGCACATAGATATAAGATATCACTTCATAAGAGACCTGGTTGAAACAAAGATAATGTCTATGGAACATATTGATATTGAATGTCAACTGGCTGATTTGTTCACTAAACCTTTAGATGGTCTAAGGTTTGAATTTTTATGAAAGGCCATTAGTGTGTGTGACATGCCCTAATTTTTTTAATAATAATAATAATAATAATAATAATAAGTATTTCTTTTGCTTATTTCTTCAAAAACACCATGTAACTATTTTTTTGCAAGGTACAAGCTTTATGCGTATCTCAAGTCTTTGGGCTTTGTGACTCCATCAATTCATTTTTGCTAGAATCGAGGTAGATCTTGTTTGGTATGTATTTTTCACTTTTGATGCACACCTTTAAAGAGAGACCGTACAAGGATTATATTCTCTGCACTATGAGGAGTTTCAATCTGACCTCCTAACAATTTGGTGACAACATACTCAAACAATGTATAAAAAAATGGGGAGTCTATGTATTGAATTGACTAAAACTAGTTGAACCTAGTACCAAATCTAAAAATATATCCTCTTGCCATGCATTAAGTTCGATCTTTATAGAAAAAGTCGAGTATTCAAAACTCATTGCAGAAAAAGACGAACACTCATACATGGATATAAGCTCTAAAAGTCCTTGTAGAAAAAATTGTTGCATCAATTATTGTGGAAAAAGATGTGCAATACAAACTGGGCATATAGAGTGAAGGTGGCTTTATACTTGGAGAGAGTTGCCTTTTCCAGGTATCTAGGCCCTAGTATAAGGTTTAACTTTCAAGAAAAGATCACCTCTATTGATATATATATATATATATATATAAATGAATAAATAAATAAAAACTGAAAAATATATATCTTCTATATATATAAAAGACTATGAAACGAAATTTTCTTGTTTTAACAGAAAATCTTGTTTTACTGTTACTTTCCTTGCTTTCCATTAAGTCCTAGTTAAGCCCCGTTTGTGGACATTTATGTTGGTTGTATTCCATTATAATAACTTAATGGAAGTGGGTAAAGTTCAAGCATGCCGCCGAAGCAGCAATCAAAGATGGACTTGGCGAAGAAGCAGAAGATCGTGGAGGATAAGACCTTCGGGCTCAAGAAGAAGAACAAGAGTAAGAATGTCCAAAATTATGTCAAAAACTTCAAGCAATCGGTCCAGCCCGAAGTCAACCCAAAAGTGGCTGCCAAGGTCTGCGTTTCTTTCACCTCTACCTTTGTTATTGTAATCACTATTAGAATCTCTTATTATAATTCTATTTAGGGAAAATTGAATTTTGTTATTATAGAGAAGAAATCTATCACCAGAGCAAACTGTGGATATTACTTTAGACTTAATGAGACCAAGGAAGATTTATTAAGTAAGATGTAGGTTTGATTTCTTCTTGTTTCGCTAGGAAAAACCCTTCGATTAATCTATTTTCTGAAGAAAGCATCAGTTTTAAATGGTGCAATAATATTTGTAGAAATACATGTTTTCCCCCACAAAACCCTTTTCTAGTAGGACAATATGGCGAAATGAGTGGAAACTGAGTATTTTTTTTTTTTTTTTTGTCTTGAGCAGCAAAGGAAGGAGGAAGAGAAAACAAAAGAGAAAGAGCTGAACATATAAATATGAAATAGAGAAAGCAAAAAATGGGTATGTTTTTCTTAATGAATTGTTTTTGAATGAAAGGGTATGTTTGTGACAGAAATGGGTAATTTGGATAGGTGGTGTTGATCCAATATCTATAGTATGCGAATTTTACAAGGTGGAGTGTATCAAGGGTTTCAAATGCAAGTACTCGTATGATCTCAATATCCAAAGGAAGGGTTAGAAGATTGATATTTACAATGATAAGCGTGATCAAAGTGATTGAGTAAACCTTTGTTTTGTGTCACAAAGTTATGCATTTCTCATTGTCTCTCTACCTTTTCCCCCATTGGGAAGCGCCAAAATAAGATTTTGACTTGGTTGGTGTTTGTTTGTGCATGTATTCTTCAGAAACAATGGAGGAATGGGATCAAAAGACACTGGAGAAGGTGGTGGAGCCAAAGAAGATGGAATATAACCAGAACAAACCAACTCATATTGTAGGTTCATGTTAACTCTAGGATTCTTTCTTTCATATGATATTAGCAGTTGCTTTTTTTTCTAAAACGCTATTGGAAATTGTCGTGCTCTCTTGATTGCTCCCCAAATCTCAATTGAATGGTATTAACTTATGATACAAGCATGTGTGTAAATTTTTCTAAGAATATATTGAAGCTAGAATAATCTGGTGGTTACGTTCATAAATGCAGTTATGGCAAGATCCCTAATTTAGGGTGGATATTAAGGAGATGTTTGGACATAAGATGTTCATGAAGATTTCTGAGACTTTTGAGAACTTTTAAAGATGGCTTTTGCAGAACTTTGTGAAAGTGGTGGGACTCATTAAAAACTTGTTTAGATTGAGAAGTTTTTTTACAGTTTTTATTGGAGGTTAACAAATTGGTGGAGCTCATTGAAAATGTGTTTGATAAGAAAATTTGTAAGGGGTAACATGCTTTTTTATTGTAAAGCGTGTTTTGATGACTTTTTTTCACATTCTTTTAGTGTAAAGATGTTCGGGATTCTGACTCAAATTTTCTTTGTCACTACAGTTGAGAAATGGGATTTTGACTTCTATATGAAGGTGGATGATGATGTCCATGTCAATTTGCGTATGCTCAGTCTAAACATCTTTATTGTTGTTTTCATTGTTATTGCTTTATCACCATTATAGAAAAGAAAGCATTATACCACCATTGCTTTAGTGATTTCTTACATATCTTACTTTTGTAGGTATGCTAGCTACAACTCTTGCCCATCACCGTTCCAAACCCAAAGTCTACATTGGGTGTATGAAATCTGGACCTGTACTTTCTTCTCTTGGAGCTTATATTTTGATGAGGGTGACATTGTTGCTATTTCATTTACTTTCTGGTCCATATTTGCAGTGCTATATTAACATGTTAAGTTCCCTCTGTTCTCTAGAGATGTCAAGTATCATGAACTAGGGTGCTAGAAATTTGGAGAATAGGAGAATAAATACTTTTGACATGTAACTGGGCAGATATATGCAATCTCCAAGGACCTAGCCACATTTTTCTGACTAAAATTGTTTCTGTCATTAAAATATGTTCAATCATTAGAAGTTTTATTTAATAGGTTATCAATCTAAAGTCATTAAGACTGTCTGCTATTATATTTGGTGGAGTTGTAGAAGAAGCATTCGATTGTTCAGCAATTAAGCTTATAAATCATACTGGCGAGATATATTTTCTCATTTTCCATTGCTTTATTGATGTGAATAAAAAAGTCTATCTTAAAATTTTTCACACAATTACTACATTATCTATAAGTAAAATGACTTTTATATTCAAATTGACTTTTATTAACTTTATGAATACGAATTTCATTATAAGTATTGCATTACAAAATTTATCTTATTTTACAGGAACATTTGCCATATATAGAAAATATTGTAGCACAAGTTTCACAAAAAAAAAAAAAATGCATGATTCAACTTTATTTCGACCCTAATCGACTTAACCAATAGCAACACAAGAATTTCAACATTATCTCTATTGATCTTGTATAGGATGACACAAATTAATTAATCATAGTACAAACATCAAACAACACATATTTTGAACTACCATTTTTGTTGGACTTTTATTAAACTTATTGTAAGCAGCTTTGCTAAAATTATGGATGTTATAAACATGTATGTGATTATATGATATTTTGAGCTAATGTTTCTATCTTCTCCACCTAGTATATAAACATATATATATATATATATATATATATATAAAAGAAATGGAGAGTATAGAAAAGAAAATGAAAAAATAATAAAAATATTTTGGAAAGATTTTTATTCCTCACTCATACACACACAAATCCACACACAAATCCTTAGCAGGTCATTTATTAAGAAAAATGTTCAAATGTGAAGACTAAGCATTAAGGAATACTTCTCCTAAATAAATGAAAAAGTGTTGAGTGCAACAAAGTATGGACAAGGAAATTATTCAAAAAGGTCCAAGTTTTGTGAAAAATATGTGGTATTTTGTTTTGCTTTTCTTGTTCTTAAAAAAAAAAAATCTAGTATAATAAAAAAAATAAAAATAGAAAATAGAAAATAGAAAAATAATAAAAATTTGAAAACAAAAGAAAATAGGCATAAGAAACTGAAAGTAGTGTGAGGGGGTTACCTCTAAGGTTGCTATGATGTTTTTGTTTTTAAAGTGGGGGGGCTTGTGCCTTGAGTAGGAAACGAAAAAGCTGCTTTACAGCATTTACTACACGTCAATCACAATTATTCATTTCCAAGCCTTGAGTATCACTTCCATTCACGCTATTTGTCTTCTCTGATTTCTTACTTTTGTGAAAATGTTCATTTTATATCCAGCATCTCAAGAAATCTGTATTTGTTGTTTCCACTGAATCAAGGTAAGTCTTTTTTCGAAAAATATTTCTTGTATTTTCATTGGTTTTGGACTCTATTTAAGGATTTCATAGTCTCTGATTCCTTAAAGAACTCTGAAACTTATGAAGTTTAGGAAATCTGTTTAGGTTAGAACTTGATAATCATTTAGAGGGGTTAAATAACGCTTTGAAAAGCATTCTTGGTGGATTCTTGTAAAAGGTGATGAACAAAGGTTTCATGTGAGTTTGTTTGGCTATTTTCTCTATGTTATCGTCTTCCACTCTAGGCTAGAATGATCCAGTGATTAGATCTAGTTAATTTCCTCAACTAATAAAAATTGCTAAACATGTATGTGTTATCTGAATAATTTTTTTTGGAAACACATTATTTTTAAAATTATTTTCATGTATTGGCTCTGTTATATCAATAATTGGGAGGAAAAGTGAATCTAATTACCTTGATACATTGTGCATTCATCATACTTAAAATTTTTTTTTCTCTTTTCTTCATATGAAATACAAGTCGGTTGTCAAGAAGAAAAAGTTTGATCGCAAAGCAACTCAAGTGGATTCTTCCAGTGAAGGAGAATCTAACTCTCATGAGGAAACCCCAAAGATCTCTTTCCTAAAATTCAAGGCGGTAGATAGAGGATATATCCCTTCTAAAAGAGTGAGAAGTATACTAAAGACTTCAATCAAAAAATAAAAGCCTCCAAAATTCGTTAATGAGAAGGCAAAGACAGCTTACATGATTGTGTTCTCCAAGAGGAATGTGTTTGGAGAACAAAAGGTAATGCTAAATGACATGAATGACCCTACTTTTGAATTTATTGCTCACATATTTACTGACAAAGGATGGGAAAAAATCACAAAGGGAGCCTCTGCCTCCTATATTGAGATTGTGAAGGAATTTTATGTCAACTCTTTAATGAGTCTAGACAACAATTTCATTATGTCCACTGTTAAGGGTGTTGACATGATCATAACCCCAGAAATTGTTAGAGAGTTCTTTGAACTTCCTAATGTGGAAAATCCAGGTTTTCCATACAAGGGTATGGATTCCCCATCTAAAACTCAAATGAAAGATTTATTTGCTGGATCCAGTGCACCAGCATGGCTCCTAAAGGTTCAAAGACTCTCTATGAAGTCAATGCTCTCTGAATATAGGTTTCTTGCCAAAATTGTCTTGACAAATCTTTGGCCCATCACTAGGCATACCGAGTTGACTATTGAAAAAGCCTAGTTTATGTATGCTCTAGTTAAAGGTGTACTTATAGATCTCCCCTCCCATATTATTGATGTTATTTCCAAGGTTGGGATTGATATGCCAGATAAGAAAAATCTACCATTTGGAGGTCACATCACAAAGTTGGCCAGAATTGCTAAAGTTTCTTTATGAAGCATAGAGGCCACGATAAACTGTCACCAAGTCAGAAGCTGTAGTTAGTGGAAAGAAGAGAAGCCACACTGAGGTATCCACATCCTCCCATCTTGTCCCAGGACAATCTATCGAACTGCTTGAACAACTTCTGGTTTTGAAGTCAAAATTTGATTTGTTTGTGGATAAATGGGAAGACAAAATTTGAAAAATAGAACACATGCAAGCAAACCAACCGGACGAATCAGAAAATGTGAATGATAAGCTGCAACAAGTTGTTCTAAATGTGGATCAAATTCAAAAGAAAGTAAATCCACCTAACGAAAAAGAAAAATCAGATTTTGATTGATGCTGACAACACATAGGGGAGATCATGGGATGAATCTGTTGATATAGGGAGCAGGGCAGGGAAAATACCACCACCAACATTTTTTTAGAAAAAAAAAGTTTTTTTTTTTGAAAAAAAAAAGTTTTTTTTTTTAAAATCTTTTAGTTTTATTTCAGGTTGGTTTGTATTTTGAACAATGATTTGCTTTTCATATCTTTGCTTTCACTTGTTACATTTAAACTAATATGTGTGTGGTTACATTAAGACTCATTGTGATACTTCAGACATTTTTTCTATGATATTTCTTTATGAAGTATAACTTTCTATATGAGATCTTTGCTGTTGGTTTGGTTAGATGTTTTTGCAGGTTTAAATCACATTCATACAATATATGTGTTTGTCATCAATCAGTCAAAGGGAGAGATTGTAAATATTATTTATATTTGGCTAAGATTAGATGAGTTTATATTTAAATTTAAATCATAGATGAATGTAAGTTTCAATAGGACATTAGGATTGCATCTGATAACGATGAGTTTTGAATAAGAGGATATCTGATAAGGATAAGTATTCAGAGTGTGACTTTTATCAAACCTTATTTAAATTATAAGATAGGAGTTTACAAGAGTCCTATATTAGTTCAAGTCTAAGAGTCAGTTGAAGAGATAAACATGCAAGCTTTATTGAAGAAACTGAAGCTGATCTGAATTCGATGTGATCCAGAAGAAGTGATCCAGTATGAGATGTTCGCAAATCGTTAACAATGTATCTAATTGAGATTCTGGAAAAACTTGTCAGCAAAGTCCATCTCCAAATCAATCACAACATTGTCTATTTGTAGAGGAGTCGGCTGAGGGTTTGGATTGAACACTTGAAGAGCACATATTCACAAGTATTGAGAGCTTGAAGATCTGGGTAGAACTTCAAGAGATCGAGTAAGAGAAAATCATTTAGAGAATGATTTTTCAAAAATCTTTTAGAGAATGATTTTTCAAAAATCTTAGTTCGTGGGATTGAGTGAGAGCATACTCAAAGGGGGAGTTGCTGTGTTCGAATTCAACCACTTGAGGTTCCAGTAGGAAAGACAAAGATTGGAGAGTGTCAGAAATTCTGACTACCTACTACAGTAAAAGACAAACGAGTCGCATGTCTTGGGTAAACATGTTCAGTTATAAAGGTTTTGTAAACGTTTTACTTGTAATCTTTTCAATCAATAAAATTGGCTTTCTTGGATTTAGTTGCCCCGTAGAGTTTTACCTTTGAAAAGTTTTTCAAAGGGTTTCTTTCCGTAACTAAATTATTGTATCAATATTTTCATTATTTATAATTCTAAAATAATAGCCTTTTTTATTCAGTATTTGCGTGCATAATCAGGGGTACATTGGAAATTTTAAGAACTAACATGAAGTGTGTTTTGCAGGCAATCCTCGAATGGGTGGGTGAATGCAGGATTTCTGTTACAACCATGAAAAGTTACAATAGATAGGATTACATCAGCTCTAAATTAATTATTTGTCTTAACCAATCAACTTTCATTGATGAAGACCTTTATAAAAGAGATTGAATACACTATGTAGTTTCCTCCATATTAATGATGAAATCAAGAATGTCTAAAGCATTCTTTTCCAAAGTGTGAGTAGCTACATTTGATTCCCTATTGATATGTCTAACTAACCATTGAGCATAACTTTGAAGCTTATACTTGATATCAAATATAAGCATTCTTGTGGAATTCAAACTTGTCACTGATCCTTGAATAGCCTTTACCACTTTAATTGCATCCCCTTCTATTCTCTTTAGTCCCAAATCAATGCCAAAGAGTTTTGCTTGTAGTGCTACATAAGTCTCTGCTAACAGAGAATTTGGGAACAAATATTTCATCTTTTTCATTATTTCCATAACGTTGCCCTCCCAATCATGAACTATAATTTCAATCCTCAACCCTGCAATGCACCCTATCTATTGTGGCACCCCAATTGATTTTGAAAAAATTCCTTGAGGGGGCTTGCCATCCACCTATCTGACTATTAGCAATTTCTACCTAACTAGCAACCTTACATTGAGAGTCTCTAAAGTCTTGCAACAGCTAGTGTGCTTGCTACACCAGAGAATTTTGGTGGGTGAGAACTTCCTTAAAGACTAAAGCATTTCTTCTCCTCTAGTGCTTCCAAAGCTATACTATCATATCTTCCATCTCCCCCTTGTTTAGCTTCTCAAACATTTCTTCCATAGTTTCCTTAAAACTATTGTTGAGAACTCTACTATTTGAATCTTCTTTGAACATTGTCCCCACACATCTCTAGCAGCAACACATTCCCATAATATGCTCAATAGATTATGGTTCCTATAAATAAAAAGGGCGGTATGGATTTTCCACTATTTTCTTTTTGAACAAGTTAGCTTAATAGACAGCACATTTAGGCAAGCTCTCCATAAGAAAACTTTTCTTACATTTGGGATTGTCAGCTTCTAAATCTTAATCAATCTTTCACTTTTTGTGTTTCTTTGATAAGTTTTGCCCTGTGATCTACTCTGTACTTTACCTTGAAGATGATATGCACTCTTCATGGTGAAGAGTCCATTATCTATGCACCTACACATTATTTGGTTTGGCATGTTGCTTAGACTTATTGAAATTTGACAAATGATCTCTATTTCAATATCTGAGAAAACTTATTTGATCAAATTGAGGTTCCAACTCTTTTTGTTTGCATCAATAAGTTTAGCCACTTTAGCTTTTGCATTTAGAGTTTTCACTACACTTTGAAGTCTGAAAGAACTTGGTTGAAGAAACCATTTGTCTGACCAAATTCTTATAGATTCTCCATTACCAACTCTCCAAATGATTCCTTCCTGAAGTAAGGGTCTTGTTGATGGTATGCTACTCCAAATAAAGGATGGGTTGCTGCCCATCTTTGTTTGAAGAAAGTCAACATTAGGGAAATATTTATGTTTGAGAACTCAAGTAGCAAGTGAGTCTGGGGCATGTAACAACCTCCAATCTTGCTTTGCCAGCATTGTGCAGTTAAAATCTTCAAAATCTCAACCCATTTATTGACTTTAACTTCCCCATTTGGTCCTATTTAGTCCAATGAATTCTTCTTTCCTGACCTATTTAACCCTATCAGTAACCTCGCACAAGTTTGTTAATCTCTTACAATAGGCCTTTGGGAAATTTAAAAGTTCTCATATTATAGGTAGGGATAGCCTGTATTAACAACTTGGTCAATATCTCTTTTTCAGCTTGAGAGAGAAATTTCAACTTCCAATTACTTAATTTACTTCTCACCCTATCCATATCCAAAATACCTTTGAAAGACTTAGATTGAGATCTTCCTATCAAAACTAGAAAACCAAGATACTTTTCATAGGAGCCAGTGCATTGAATACCTACAATGTTAGTAATTAAGTATTTGATACTGTCTTGGTATTATTACTAAAGAAGATAGATGTTTTATCTTTATTCAATCTCTGGCCAAATGCGTGTTTATAATCTTCCAATAAATTGAGTAGCCTACTCCATTCTAAAGAACTTGCCTGACAAAACAATAAACTGTAATCTGTAAAAAACAAATGATTAATATAGAGCTTACCTCATGCCATGGGAATGCCATTAATTAGACCAATTTCTTTAGCTAGATTTAGTAGTGTGCTAAAAGCTTCTAAAAATAAGATAAATAGGTAGTGTGATAGAGGATTACACTACCTAATGGCCCTTGAAGGTTTGAAGGCTCTTTGAGAGACTCCATTTAGTAGTAGTGAATAAGAAACAATGGAGACACATTTCATAATGAGATCAATCATTTCTTTTTTTTTTTTTTTTGGCAAAACCCATCATTTCCATAACAGATTTAAAATTCCGCTTAATCAATACATTTACTAGTAAAAAATTCCACTTAATTGTATCATATGATTTACTGATCACGTCCAATTTCAAGGCCATGTATCCCATTCCCTTTCATTCTACTTTGCATTGTGTGCAAAGATTCATAAGCAACAATCACATTATTAGATATTAATCTCCCAGGGACAAAAGCACTTTGGGTAGGGGAAATGATCACTTGTAGAATAGTTTTCAATCTATTGGCCAGCACTTTTGCAATAATCTTGTAAATTACATTGCAAATACTTATTGCCCTGAACTCAAACACTTGTAGGATTTTTGGTCTTTGAAATCAAAACTATAAAAGTTTCAAAATATAATGTGACCATTTTTTAGAGTTTAGGGCTGCCAGTACTGCATCACAAATATTTTGACCAACTATGTTCTAATGTTCTTAGAAAAACTCTGCTGGACAGCCATTAGGTCGAGAGAACTCAAAGGATTTATTTTGAAAACAACTTCTTCAACCTATGTGGCAAAAAATTCTTGAAGAAACATATCATTCATCTCCTCAGTAACTAATAGAAGTATAGGCTGCAACCATTCTACAATTCCTTTAGACTTTGATGTAGTTAACAACTCTTGGTAAAAATTTTGGAAGAGTTGAATGATCTCCTGTAAAAATGTAGTTTTATTGCCATCCCCACCAGTGATGCTATTGATAGTGTTTGTCTGCCTTCTCTGAGAAGCACATTTGTGAAAAAAATTTGTATTTATGTCTCCTTCCTTTAGCTATCTTTGTTTAGCTCTTTGTTTCTATTTCAAATCATCTTCTTCAAGCAAAAGAGTCACTTGTTTTCTATAACTGTTTTATTTCCACATGTGGCAACCAAGGTTAGATTCTTCGAGAGATTTAGGTGCCATTCGGATAGTGAGTTGAAATCTAAGTTAAAAGTTGAATAAAATATTATTAGAATATTATTTTTTAATATTATTATTATTTTGATATTTTAAAAAGTTAAATTATTTATTATATTTTGTGTGAGAATTTAGAAAAATTGTAATGATGAGTTAAAATGAGATAAAATACTTTCACTATCCAAACACTTTGTATGGGAATCTGTGCTAATCTGGCCTCAATAGCTCCCTTCTAATTTCCTTGTACCTCCTTGATCCATTTAACCAACCTAGTTTTGCACCTATACAGCCCTTCTATAGGTGCTTTCAAAGGATTGTAGGAGCTTGGAGAAAAATCCAAAATCAAATAAATCACTACATTTCCCTCTCCTACCCAACTCGCTTCATACTTGAAGATTGTTCTATTCCTTACATATTACACCCCATTATTCATATAGGCTTCTAGGGGTTAAAGAAGATGATCTTAATCACCTATATTTTATGTGAAAATTTATGAAAATTGCAATGATGAAATGAGATAGTTTTGATATCCAAAATGAGCCTAAATATATGGTTTCAGTCTATGTTCATTGATCAAACCAAAGATACTATTGTGATTGAGGTATTTGGTCTAGTAGACTGAGATGTTGTAATTCCTGACAATTGAGATGCATTGTAATTTACTATTTTGAAATTTTGAGACTCATTTTCTTTTTTTCTTTTTTTTAAAGAAAATTAACGAGTTTCTAAATACCAATTATCCTAGAATTTTTTTGACTATATATTTACTAATTATAGTAATAAATATTATTTCTTGAATCTAGATGTGATCATACATAATTCGTAGTTATAACTTGTAAGAATGTGCTAATCAGGTGTAACTTATCATTCCGACCAATTCAACCAATTTATAATAACATTTCAAATTTGAGCACTTTCAATAGTATTTTTTTTATCTTATTTTTTAAAATACATCACTAAATTTCATTTTTTCTATTTTATGTAATGGCTTTTATGATATATCATATATCGGTTTATTTATTTTTTTATATCATTTAAATAATATTTTTTTATTTATTTTTAATATTTTATTTTTACCAATAATTTTAACATATCCATATATTTTTTTATATTTGCAATTTTTTTTATACACAATGTAAAAAATTCATTCCTATTCACTTAAAACAAAAATCTATAAGCCAAATAAAAATTGAAAATAAAATTAAAATATTAAAAAATTGGTTTAAAAATATTTTCAAGATATGTTTTAGAAGAAAATGAATATATGTGTTTTAAATGATTAATAATTAAAGAATTTACTTAGATGGTAAAAATCAAAGTAAAAGAAAATGATGGAATAAATGAAATATAAATAATAATAAAAAATTTACAGGGTGAACAGTATATGTTACATATAGTGGATTACTGTAATTAATTATATTTTACAATTCCTTTTATATAATCGGATGAAACTCTTTTTTATTGCAATTTTTTAAATAATTTATATTTTTTATATAATATAAAATCCATTGAGAATTCGAGAGTACTCTGAAAGGCCGGGTAAACTTAATGGGTCGGGCAGTCGAAAATCTAACCGCCCCGAGTGGAAGCCCTGGGCCGTATTAAAAGACCTCCTCAGAAACTTCTACAGCGAAAGAAAAACGTATAAACGGGGAGAGAACAGTGAACTGCGTAGCAACCCTAGGCAATCGAAGATGATCATCCCAGTTCGTTGCTTTACCTGCGGAAAGGTACGCCTATGGTCCTCAATCAATTCAATTTAATTTGAAAAACCTATGTTTATGGCTAAGGAAAATACCGGAGCTTGCAGAATCTTTGACAATAGCTCGTCAACGTTAAATTTGGTCTGTGTTCTGTAGGTGATTGGTAACAAATGGGACACATATCTTGACCTTCTCCAGTCGGATTACTCCGAAGGGTGAGAAGCTCTTTACTGTATCTGTTCATGAATTTTTAGTATTTATTCTGTACATTGGATGTATAATGTGGCCCTGTAATAGGGGTGGGTCCAAAGGGCCTACCTTGGAGAGGTTTCCGACATAAAAATAATAATAATAATAATAATGTGGCCCTGTAATAGTAACCAAAATCGAACTCATTCGTATGCGTCGACTATATGTTGAACGCTAAAAACATCTGTCTATAATGTAGTGTGCTTACTGGAAATTGTTTTTCCTGTGCTTGCTCAATTTTTGTCATGGTATGCTTCGGGCGGTCGGGAAAACGCTCTGTTTTCCGATGATGCTGCTTTTTCACAATGCATTATCTCATTCTTCTTTTCACATCAAAGTTTTCAAATGAGTTCTTGTTCCCAAACGTATGGGTTTAAAGTTTCTGCTTGAATCATGTTTGATCCTATTTGGGCAATGTGTATATGTGAGTTTATAGGGTGGTTATTGTAGAAGTTTTTTTATGACATTGTAAATTACAATTTTTTTTTTTTTTTTTGAAATTTTATGCTCGGGACAATTAGGGAAAATTTTTAGGGGAAAAGGGCCTAAGAGTTTATAAGAATCACATTATAAAAGTGGATTTGAAAGTATATTGTGCATTGCCTGATAGGCTGGTATTCCGTTTTGGTTCTTGGGCATTACAATAAATCTTGACAAAATTTGATATTTGGACCTGCACAACATTACTAGGTGGCTGGTGCTCCAAGGAATGCTTTGTTCAATCAGGCTAGTTAGGGTTGGGTTATGCCCAGAAACATAGTGGAGCTTTTTAACTCATGGAGAGGATTAGGCGGTAGTCCACAAGTCTCAGCAGTGTGGAAAATAATTCCAATATGTCTCGTTTGGGTATCTGGAGGGAAGGAAATTAAATAAATTTTGAGGATCGGGAACAGAGAATAGAATAGCTCAAGTCTTTATTTTTCAAAAATTTTCTTCACTGGACAGCATCCATAGGCTATAATGGGCTCTTTATCCATGACTATCCTGTATCTCGTAATCTTTCTAGCTAGATGTCTTCCTTATACGAATCTTATTGTACACAGGATGCATCATTTGGCATTTTTTATTGAAAACCATTAGCACGCATGGTCAAATTCACATCTAATCTACAGCAACAGCTCTTGGCTTTACCAGCACCCTCCATCTTAATTGTGTGTTGACTTAAGAAAGGCCTTTATGGGCGAACCACCTCATGCTTGGTTTTTCCTGTTAGTTTCTATCAAATTTGAGAACAGGACACTATAAAAAGCTATAAAACATCCCCAATTATACACCAAACAGAGACTGTCCCAAACTATTGTTAAACAATGTTCTATCTGACATGCAGCACATGGTCCTTCATGCGGCATTATGGATAATTGAATTTGTAAAGTGTTTATTAAATTACACATGGATGATCTTCATCCTAACTCATAGATTAGATCCCACCAATTCCTCCCACTGCATACAATACATTGCACTAGCCGCTGGAGTCCAGTTGAAATGTGGTAAACATAATTCGCAGAGAGACATGCTTGATTAGAGTATTCAGTTTTTGGAGCATGACCTTGATGGATTAGGGAGCCTTCTCTCACGTTTGTTCTGAATATAAGCATAACTTGAAGTAATTGTTATTACATGATGATATTGATTTCTGATAACTTTTTTTTTTTTTTTTTTGTGGCAGAGATGCTCTCGATGCCTTGGGGTTGGTCCGTTATTGCTGTAGGCGAATGCTTATGACTCATGTTGACCTCATTGAGAAGCTTCTGAATTACAATAGTATATCTCTTTATTTCTCAACAGTTCAGTTTAGGCAAATACTTAAAAGCTTTATGATTGCTCACGTTTGCACTTTTTTGCAGCTTTGGAGAAGAACGAAAACAGTTGATGAATGGTTTGTAACTTACAAGTGAGGAGTTGGTTCTGCACAATGTCCTGTAAAGTTTTTATCTGACTCTGTTATGTCTGTCCACCCTGTTTTGTTCAGCCAGACACAGGCGGAGAATTATGTTGTTCATTTAGCTTGCATCACGAATTATCTTAGATATGTTTAAGTCATGAACCTACCTTCTAAATGAAAAATTATGTTTGCCACTTGATATGGTTGTGCTTTCTGACAAGTAATTGGATCTTTGACGTGAATTGTGAAATGGAGCCTATATATATATACATATATATACTTACCAAAAAAATATATATATACATATATATCTGCTGTGATCGAAAGAGCATTTTGTTTTATATCAGCCTTGAGGGTTTTTTTCCAAATATTTTGATGAATCTCTGGTCAATTCAAACAATTATACGTTAAGTGTTTATGGGAAGCTGGCACTACTTCTTGTCACTCTAATCGCAAGAATAAAGCCATGTTTTACCAACAGCGTGGGGTTAAATCCAAGACTGAATTTTGGATTTGATTGTTCACCCACAGAATTTAGTCAGATGATAATTCCTTGAAGCAATCAACGTATCGTGATTCATGACCCTTTTTTTTTCATTTTCCAAGGAACGTATACTTGCAAAACAAATGGTCTGAGTTCTTTGGCTGGATGCCAGAGATCACAACTCCCCAATATGGACGCAAAACTTAAGAGATGTATAAAAATTGGACCCGTGATTACTGAATAGGATTTGATTGGTAAGCGCAAATGTTAAAACCTGCGCTGCTGCGCGGTGGCTGTTAGGCAAATGCTGGCCATATGTTTTGGAAACGGCAGTCAAAGTGCAGAGAAAAAGTTGTTAATAATGTGGTCAATAATGGTGGTTTACGTTATGTTAGACGTGTCGTAGACTGCCACTTTATATTGGGCCGGTGCCGGTGGTTGGATAACGACGGCCGTCACATAATAATCCAAGAGTCAAAATGGCATCATCTCATGCATGCTCTTTATATATATCTTGATACAAAGTATTTCTCTTCTGTAGATATATATTAATTAATGACTTCGCATGTGGCGCAAATTAGCCTCAAATTGGAAGACACGTACTGAAAGTAGGTTTGACATGTCAATGCCTAGGCATTCCTTTGATTGGTGAGACCCCTACTACACACCCCCAAACACTAACTAAATAATACACTTCCAACTAAATCAATTTTTATTCAAGGAAACAAAAAATATATAGCTCATCATGTATTCCCTAATTAATGGGAAACTTTAAATATTACAAGATCATGTAATTGACCGAGTCAATATAGCTAGCTAGCCATGGAAATAGGGTCACATGATCAGTGTTGAGTTTGGCTTAATTTCCTGCTCAAAATGCTATTTCAAAGATTTGGCTTGATTGTTACTCTACACTTACTTGACCCTAGTTTGATTGTGGTTCAACCCTAGCCCAAGCGATCTTGACTCAACACTTTGCTCAACAGTCCGCTCGAGCAAAACTTAAGATAGAGAGTTTGCTTGACATCCGCTTGACAATCAGTTCAAGCAAAAAGCCACCTCGTGAGTTTGCTCGATATTCACTCAACGGTCAATTCGAGCAAGTGTCTGCCCTAAACGTTTGCTTAACACTGCTCGAGCAAATGTTCTGAAATCAGAGTTATGCGCCGTTTAGTATAAATACATGTTGTTTTTCATGTATTATTGCGTTTGGATTCATTTTGAGTAGCCAGAACTTAGAGAGAACGCTAATAAGAGAAAGACCTCCTTGTGAGTTCCATTTGTGAGGTTGAGCTCATTTGGGTGTATTAATGGGGCTTTTAGGATTAAGGAAGTATTTTGTTATACCTCTCTTTTTACTCCATTTTTTTTAGTAAATTTCCTTGAAGATCGACTCTGCCATGGACTTAGGGTATGTTCTAACTTGAACCACTTAAATCTTAGTGTCATGTGTGTGATTATCGTTAATTTTTTTGTTTATTCTCACTATTATACTCCAAATTAGCCATTAATAATCAGTTAATTCCAACAATGAGAATACTAGCTATCGGCCAGGTATATATATTATATATAGAGAAATCTTTAATTTGACTTGTTTTTTTTTTTTATATTTTATGATAAGACGTTAAATTACAAGATATTACTTTTTATTATAAAATATATTTAATATATCACGCTAAACTATAAATTTAATTTTTTTACGATCTCAATATTCATATGCAGCTAGCACTGATCTAGTAGATATTATATGTGCATATCTATATATTTATATATTTGTTTAATTAAGTCAGTACTTTAAGTGGTTGAAGGCAAGCTAACTTTCTACTTTGATTAAAGACTAGATGGATCAATCCAAAGCCTCGAATTAATTACTCTGTGCGCTTTAGTCAGCTGGTACAAAAATGCACGACGTGGCAGATATTTGAACACTTAAGGATGTCCACAATCGAATGGTTAAGGATCGACTTTAATTGATTAGGACTTAAAGGGTCTTTTCCTTGCTGCCCAGCTCGATCTTTACATCAAGAGGCTGACCTCTGACTAGTCGTCTGCGCGGCACCAATATTGTTGCCAAGGGGGGACCAGTACTACTGACATATATATTCATTGCACTTCGAAGAATGTAGGTCCCGGGAAAGGGCGGCAAATGGGTGCACTGGCTGCAGGGGCCTAGCTAATGTTGTGGTTCGAGTGGCCATGGGCTTGGCCACCTAGCTAGCTAGGTGTTATAATCTAAACCAAAGTTTTCAATCTCCCCCCCGCCATTTCTTGACCTCTAATCTTTTTGAAGATGAGGTGAATCTATCGTTTGGATGTCTTGTGCTCTTTTGGCCCTTCACTTAGATATCTGTGGATAACAATACTTTTTTCTTTTTTCCTCTACATATAAGCTGCTATGCACGCACCAAATATCTTCGATCGATCTCTACGGCCTTGCGCGCACTTCTTTGCAATATCATTTGTTTGCTTTCTCGATCGTTTCCTTCTGTCCGGCCTTTGTGTTTTTTATCTCTTACCTAATTTCATCGTTTTGTCCACTTATACTCAACAGAAATGTACCTTAACCCTCACTTCTACCCTTGTTTGCATTGCCAACCGCACAGCTACATTAGAATGGTTAGTCACTCTCTCTCTCTCTCTCTCTCTCTCTCTCTCTCTCTCTCTCTCTCTCTCTCTCTCTCTCTCATGGGGTTAATGCGTAGTACATGAGTACTGCGAATGCAATTTGATCAATAAAATTATATGTACACACACATGAAACTTGAAAGGTTGATCAGTACGTAGAATCTTTGCTTTGTCTGTACATCATATATATATATATGTTAGATATACGTACGAATGGGTTTGAGTTCATTCATAAATAGCGAAATGTGGATTTAAGTACATGATCATCTGGAGACTGGTTTTTGCATGGGTAAAAACAGGTTCAACATCTTATAGAAAGATGCCTTCTCCTACACATGAGTAGAGACCAATGCATAAAGGCACTTGCAGAGCACGCAAGCATTAGGCCACTCGTCACACTTACAGGTCCTCTCTCTCTCTCTGAGAAAATTGAACTTATAATTTTACGTGCAAATGCACGTGCACCGAGCTACTGCTTATAATCATGTCCTGCGAATTATTCATGAATGCCTGCAGTGTGGAGGGAGCTACAAAAAGAGAATAAAGACTTCTTTCGAGCATATTTTCATGTCACTTCTTCGAGAACCTTACCGAGTAAGACCCTCATGATCATGTGCTTTTTCATATATCTTGTTGCATGGTTGCATTCATCAATAGATCATAGTCTGAAAACTCTACAAATTTTAGACCAAAGTCTGAGAACTCTACAAATTTTGCGTCTGTTGTGTACTACTTGTGTACTACTTGCGAAGCTTTTTTGCTGGATATATGACTATGACTCGTGTGTGTGTGTGGTAAAATATTATTACGTACATATACTGTAAGAAAGATCAATTACTGCTGATGCTTGATGGGTATTTGGACTTTATCCCTTAATTTATATCAATATTTTTTATTCCATGATCATCATCATGAGTTTAACCCTAGCTTGGTACTTGACGATATTTTCTCATATTGCAATGATATAATCAATATTATTTTACTTTTCAGGTAGATATATTCAAAGGGAACCAAAATTAGCAAGAAGGAGACAATGGCATTAGCTATATATATTAAAGATAAAATGTGGGGGGAGATCATAAGATCGATGATCATAAACTCAGAAGTTTAGAAACGTACATTAATTAATATTATGGGGGTTTGATAAATGAATCCCTAGCTAGCCAGTTAGGATCTCCTCTATTTCACTTGAAATGAGTTAATTCTATCCATCTTGTACGTACAATGCGAAACATAGTGGGACACTTTGTACGTTTTGGCTCTTAAATTCGCGCTTAATATATATCAATACTCTCTTCCATGTATGATTAATGATCAGTTCATAATGTATTGTATGACTCTAATTTTAACTTTCAAGAATAGTTGAACCGCGCGTATCATATCCTTTAATATAGCTAAATATATAATTACAGGAACGTACCTAATTAAACACATTATTAGATAGAATTAATGTGTTAATTTGTTAAACATGGTCTCAGATCATGATGTCTCTAACATGAGTCCCATAGTGCCGTTCTTCATATGATATGAAAAAATATGGTACAAAATTAGGTTGTAAAACTATTTTTATTGTAAATTAAATCTAATGTATTATATATGAAATGATATTGTTTGTAGGTTTATCTTTATAGGATCTCTTTGTAACTAGGGGTATAACAGGTTTGATTTTGGACAAATTTTAGAATTGAACCGATATATACCGATTTTGAAAATCTAAGAATCTCGATACGAACCGATTCATCACTGAAATCAAAACTTTTTATTTTTCCAATTCGGTCCGATCCAATTTGGTTTTTCTGGTTTATCATTTACACATGTGGCACTACATAAATTGAGATTTGAGAGCCATTTTCTCTTATATTTCTTATTCTACATAAGTTTATTATTTACACGTGTGACACTACATAAAATTTCATATTATATTAATTTTATGTTATAAAATTAAAATTTATGTTATAGAAAATGTTATATTAAAAATTTTAAGATGAATTTTTTATTATATCAAATTTTATATTAAAATTTATAACATTATTATTATATCAAATGTTATATTAGTTTAATGTTATAATATTAATAGATATAAATAATAAGATTAAAATTACATGTTATATTAATTAATAATTTAATACATAATATAAATTATATATAATATAAATTATATAAAACATATTTTCTAATTACATGCTTCTAAGTAAAAATTCTCTGCTAATTAGGATATGAAAAAAGACCAATCGATTAATCCTAGATTTTTTTTTTTTTTCACTCAATCAATGAATGGACAACTAGTCTTGTACAGCTTGAAGTGAAAACCTCATTCCCAAGAGCATCTGCCAGACTACCTGTCTTAATTCAGGCATATATTAGTAATCCCAACACCAACCCAGAAGTAGAAACACATACGGCTAGCTTTCTTTTCACGACAGCAGTCTTAACTCTTTAATTTGCAGATCTCTTTTCACTCAAAGGGTGTCACTGCCCATGTGGCCTCGGGGCCTTTTATTTCACCAAAACGCTTTGGATCGACCTGCAAAAATTTTTTTATAGCAGAAAGTCACGCACCACTACTGAAACCATTTCAATGCAGGCTGCAGGTTGGCATCAATTCTACAAAGACGTACGTACAGTAACTAGCTAGGCTTCATGAAACCAGCTTGCCATTATCTATATGTTAGAATTCCCTAAAACTTGTAAGGACGTTGCCTCGTAAATATGATATCTATTTATGGAACCACATGGCAGAAAGTGACCACCACCTTCGTAATATTCAACAAGTTTGGATGCAGAGTACGTACTACGTACGCGGACTCATATTACATATAAATTTAAGATCATCGTGAGATGATCATAAGAACAGCTTGATGCATGCCAACCTCTTTCCAATATGGAGATTAACTGAAAAAAATGGAACCAAAAGCCCTAACCAAAAGAAATATTCCAAACAAAAGTCGGGATTTCATATTGATCAGCAGATTAACTCCATGTATATATATGCATGCATGGTGATCATACCTTCCTCCAAATCATGATAAATAGAAAGCTCAACAAAATGTTCCTAGAAATTAATGGTATACATACGAAACCTTAATTGATGGCGCCCGGTTATATTAAAAGAAATATCTATTTTTAACCTCCAACATGAGATCTGATCATGATGCATGCAGATTGATCATGACATATCATAACCGATTTAATTTGCTCAGAAGAAAAATTTGACCAATATCGGCAGTCATCGTGAATAACGTGGGAAAAAACTGCTGATGGTCATGATATTCGATTAGTTGAAGTGCTCTTTACCTAATGATAGTCCCAACATGTTTTCCTCAAGTACTCTGGCCATAGTGATCTTCATCTCCTTCGGACTGAAACGCAGGGCAATGAGCCCACTGATCAAAATAGTTTAACATGTCCACCAATTAGTTTAAACCCCACATGAAACTCGAATATTGTTTGCATTTTATTTCTTCAGTTTCATCATGTTAAACAATATATAAACCGTAGTTCTTGGTTTTAGAGCATACATTTTTGGCAGCTGTGCTGAAAGCTTCCTTGTGAGCCATGTTTGGATTCTCAGCCTTAAGCCTCTTGATCTCCTCTCTGTTACAATTTAATATTCATTACTCAAAGGCACCATACATATAATATTTGTGCTAAACTAGAGGAGTTAAATTAAAGATGAAAATCTTACTTAATGAAGCGGTTATAGGCTGATGGAGCTCGTTGTCTCTTCTCAGGGGCTGTACAGAATCCATTCCAAATAGAATCTCTTAATTAGTTTTTTATCATTTTCAACTATATAAGAAAAAAAAATAATAATAAAGGGCCTTACGTTTGTTAACAATGTGATTCGAGGAGATTACATCCTCTTCTTCATGGTCAGAAGAGGCCACCATGGATGGGCTGCGCCGGTCCAAGACCTTCTGTGCATCATTTTCCTCTGGATTTGGCTGCAAAGCAGTTCTCACATGTAAATAAGTACTTATATAGACCCTGAGACAACGGATACATAGTCGAAACAATCAAAGAAAGACCGTAGACAGTGCTATATATTGAGGGTACTATGGTACAGACATATCGTTCTTAAAGTTGGATCTAATAATAAAGAAACAGTCACAAGGAATGAAGAACTCAAGCAATCACTAATATATATACCTCTTCATGGTTAAAAGAGGTTAAAAGATGGAGAGGTAAGAAAGAAGCACTGGTCATGTTGACAGAGAGGAGGCTTGTGCAGTGGCCGCATCTCACTGTTACCACCACGGACAAGCTGCTACGAGGCACACTTACCTGCATTATATATGGACAGATGAAAAGAAAGAAAAATGAAAGAGAAAGTGAAAGAAGGCGGAAACTAGAAGAAGTGTATCTATGTATGTACCAGTAAAATGGTCGTGCAGAAACCACACTGCACGTAACATATCTGTTCCGAAAGATCAAAGAGATGATTGAAAACTGATGACATCTTCTATGCTTGGTGGGGTGTGTGTATATGTTTTTGTTTTGTGTGTGTGAGAGAGAGAGAGAGAGAGAGAGAGAGAGAGAGAGAGAGAGAGAGAGAGAGAGAGAGAGAGAGGACCTGAAATTGTTTGCTCCGATGAAACAGGGAGATTTATAGATGTTAGAGGACGCTCACAATGAAATATTATCTTTCTTTCATGATTGTTTATCCTCATGTACAAGACTTTTAATCGTCGTTAATTATTGGTCAAAAGGCAGGTACTTGCATAGAATGACAAGATGGGAAGATCAGTACATATATGTTTAATCATTTCAGAATGTTTTTGGGTCCCTAACCAAATTACACTCACACCCCTGACCTGTTGAAATTCTCGGTCTTGCCATTATTTTTTTTTTATAGAAATTATCAGTGGGAAACTTCTACTTCTGAGGTTGCAGAGGTTCAAATTTCAATGGCAGTAAGTAATTGACTACAGTGCTTGTTTGTTTCATGTGTTGTTGTCTCTTTTAATACTAACCCTCCTTTCTCTCTCATTTCAGCCCTCTCTCTGCATCACATGAAGTGTAACTGCAGAGACTTTTACTATGTTAGAGGGAAGGGAAAGTTTCCAGAAGGGTTCATGCAGAAGGAAAAATGGCATCTTAGGATTTGTCTTTCCTGAAAGAAAGCAAATTTAATTGACAATGAGAAGGGATGACTCCCACTTTCTGTGCTCTCTTTGTTTATGTCACTTCCCATCTCTTTATTTTTTCACTTGTAGCCAGGTTTTTAATGCCAATATCTACATATCATTTTCATTCACAACCACTTTACTGTGTTTTGGACTTTCACCCATGTGCTTGCACATGAGTTCTAGCTCAAGGATCCTCCATGAATCAAGTGTCAAATCTGAGGAAACGAAGTTCAAAATTATTTTTGATTCAAAGAATGTGTCCTTTCAGATGCGTGATTGAAGAAATGCTCCCAATGAAAGGACTGCTCTGAATCTAATATTATCATGTGGATCGATTGAAAAAAAGAGTCAGAAAAATGATATTATTTTACACATGCAACTAGAATGGGCAATCGATTTAGGGAAAAAAAAAAAACCTAGAATGGGCAATCCTGGACCTTATCCTATTATCTAATATATGGAGGACTGATTCTGACAAATATTGAATTTATGAGAAGCCCCTGGAAGAAAATTATTTGAATTGTGATGGTGGATAGGAATCAATACTAAGAGACAATGAAACTTTGTTCTCCCTCTCCCACACCATTACTTTGGATTGGATATCAAATCGAATTGATTTGTGTATATATATATATATATATTTTTAATCACAACTTTCACTCCATTTAGTTGGAATTCCATCGATAAACCGCAAGACATGCGGTGGTGGATGCCACATGTAAAAAAATAAATAAAAAATAAAACAAACATTGAACAGTAATAAAGATTTTATTCTAAATTTAATGAAGAATAAATAATAATCTTTTAAAATATAAACCTTTTTATATGCTGACGTAGAATGCAAATATGAGACAGAGGAAAAGGAAGAATCATAGATACCATTCGAAATAGTGTGGGTACTTGATAATATTAACTTCATTCCTTGTGTTCGTAGAAAGGACAGACGGTTGGCATCTCCCTGACAGGGACGGGAACAGCCTTGGGGCTTACCTGTTACCACACATGTTGGTAGCTTTTCTGACATAGAGACGATTATAAATAAAGGAGGGATGAAATTTAACATGGTTCGGCAATTGCCTACGTTCACAGCTGCTGTTATTTCACTATGAAATAATTTTTACAAAAAAAACTCTCTGCTCACCCATTCTCTTTCTTTCCTGTAAACTCTCCCACACTTTGTCTGCACACACGCAGCACTCTTTGTTTTCTCTCTGCTACACACTCTATCTCCTCACTTCTCTGAACTCTCTCCTATTTATAGGAGAGAGCAGCCTACAACATTTTTCGGTGTAGTATTTTACGAAAGAGTTTGAAGCGTCACTTGCTGCAGACACTGTGCGTGTCTACAAGTGGTGCCTAATATGTTATGGAAAGAAACGGTGCATGTTTCACTGTTCACTATTTTTGTCTCCACTCATAACAACACATACGGTTAAGGCTCTCCACCTATAGTGGATCTTATACCCAATTTAAATACTTACCAAAAAAAATATTAACTTCATTCCTTGAAAGCTAGTGCCACTGAGCCAGTGAAACATACATTACTCATTTTCCCTTCCTCGCTAGTATGATGAGCCCAAGTTATGGCGGCTCCGAATGAAAGAAGAATGGGCATATCAACAAAGGGGATTTCCCAAGGATCTAAAACCTCCATCCCTTAGCTCTATCTCTACTGCAGATGTCAAAGAAAAATGGAAAGCCAAAACAAAAACAAAAAAGGACACAACCTTTAATATACTAAATAGAATATGTCATCATTCTACCATGAACTCTCGCATAGAACATCACACCATCTTACCAACATGGCATGTACAAGAAATATAAGGCCCTAACTAAAAAGTATCGTACCCTTTGAAATGGGTGGACGAAACATTTTTAAAAATCAACAATTTAATTGACGACTTCCTAGTTGACAAAACAGATGGCTAAATAGTGCCTGTGATTCTCTAAGCTAGTTTAGATTTCCAACGCCTTGAGAAATTGATCGAGATACCCCCTGCCGCCGCGTGGGTGGGGGAATATCACTGAATTAAGCAACGCACCAATGTAGTTTTGCGGCCTATGCCTATGGTAATGATACGCATCTTTGCGACGAATGCTTCGAAAGGTGACTGCTGGTCAGTACGTAATAACAGTTAATACTCTAACAAATGGTGTAGAAACACCCCCTTTATCTTGTCCATGCAGCCATCAAGCAGTGGGGGAGGCGTGGATCAAACAGGGCCACCTCAAGGTGGTTTCATGTGGTGATGGAGTGGCTTAATAAGTTAAGTGTGGTATTTTAAAGAACGACGTCCCTATTTGCCTTCCTTCACGTTGAATGAATTGATCTCATCAAAGTTATAAAGTTTAACTTCCAAGCTAGAAGGATTTTGAATTTTGTTTGCACATCGAAGCAGCAGAGTCGAGTTTCTTACGATCTCAAAACCACTTATCACACTCCTTTTTTTTTAAGTAAAAAATATGCCCAATGATGATTTCATAATCCCATACGTGAGGTTGTTTGCACCTTGGACACACTTTCATACTTCTTTCTAATTTTCCTTGTCGTTGATTCTCCCCTCGTATAAATCTGATCCTTTTGTAAATGTTGGCAATGACTTGCGATGTTTTTAAAAAAGTATTATCAGCATAAGCGCAACATTAATGACTTGCTGATATGGTGGACACTGGAAAGACCAGTTACATGAGTTCTATTTCCAGAACCACCAATCTCAATACATCATGCCAATCAGCAAATACCTGTAAATACAACTCCACTCACCTCTTGTTTTTGTAATCTCATTTACTAATTTGTCACCCGACACATACCCTCCCAATCCAGGCAGACCCTAAATTAGGGTTGGCATAACTTGGCTGGAGCATAGAATAGCAACATTACCATCAAATTTCTAGCACTCTCACGCAAGATAATTGAGCTGACCAAATGAGTCCTCTCAGTCAAATACTAATCATTAATATTTTACCTATTAAAGAAGATGCAAAGTTTTTTTAAGTAAAGAAGATGCAAGGTTTTACACAATAGAATACATAAAACCCTAAAGATACTCATTGCCTTGAAGCATAAAAGATATGCCACTTACTCAGCAACCCACGACAGATTATAATGAGAAAGGCATTTAAATACTATAAGTAGGAAGAAGGATATCGGCAAATACCTAGCCCAAAATCAAAGGGGTTAAGTGCAAGGACAACCTCATTCATTTCTTTGTAATTTAAAGTATGCATGGGGGAGGAGAAGAAATTTCATCTGGTTAGATGGAAGATAGTTTGTGCTCCAGTTGTACATAGGGGGTTGGGAGTGTGCAACTTGAGAACTCTTAACAAACCTTTACTGGGGAAATGGCTATGGAGATATCACTCGGAGGGGGGATCATTGTGGAAGGAAGTTATCGACGCTAGATAAGGAGCTGCATGGGGTGGTTGGTGCTATCACAAAGTGAGAGAAGGGTATGGTGTGGGTTTATGGAAGTTTAAAAAGAGTGGGTGGTCATGCTTTGAGAACCATATTAGTTTTGTAGCCGGAAAGGGCAATCGAGTCAGTTGGAGGGATGTGTGGTGCAAAGATCATGCTTTGGAAAAAGCTTTTGCGGTTCTCAATCGTATTGCTACTAATAGGGAGGCTTCAGTGGCAGGTATGCGGCTACTCTCTCATGGTTCTCATTAGTGGAATATTCTCTTTAACAGGAATTTTTTATTTTTTATTTTTTTTTATATATATAAGTATTCTCTTTAACAAGGATTTTCACGATTGGGAATTATCTATTGTATCATATTTTTTCAGTCTCCTATACTCCATGGGGACCCCTCTGACTCAGTGTGATCGATTGAAGTGAAGGTCTAATAACCACAAGAAATGAATTGGTAAGGTGTACTATAAAATTTTGTCAACACATGATCATCCTCCATTCCCTTGGAAGAACATTTGGAGGGCATGTGTTCCTTCCAAAGTAGCCTTCTTTGTATGGAACACCGCCCTTGGAAAGATCTTGACCACTGACAATCTAAGGAAGAGGGGTTATGTAGTGATGGATTGGTGTTACTTATGTAAAAAGAATGGAGAATCTATGGATCACTTCTTACTGTATTGTGAGGTAACAAGTGAGTTGTGGGATGAGATCTTTCAAAGGATTGATGTTGCTTGGGTTATGCCTTCGAGAGTGGTGGATTTGTTGGGTTGTTGGAGGAAGATGCAAAGTTGTCATCACGTGGCAGCAGTGTGGAAGATGATCTCGTTGTGTATTATGTAGTGTAACAAGGGAGTTGTGGGATGAGATCTTTCAAATGGTTGATGTTGCTTGGGTTATGCGTTCAAAGGTGGTGGATTTGTTAGGTTGTTGGAGGAAGATGCAAAGTTGTCATCACGTGGCAGCAGTGTGGAAGATGATCTCGTTGTGTATTATGTGGTGTATTTGGTCGGAAATGAATGTGCATTGCTTTAAAGACAAGGAACGCTCTATGTCGGAGCTGAAGAACTTTTTTCTTCACACTTTACTACTTTGGTTTTCCGCTATTGTACTAAACGAGGACAATGTTCATGATTTCTTATCTTTAATTCATCACTCTTAGAATGTATTTAAGTGTTCTTATGTATACTTCCTATGTACACGGGTTATACCTATTTCATTCAGATCAATAATATTTATCTCTTACTTATAAAAAAAAAATACCTAGACCAACTTACTATGTCAGAAAGAGACCTAGAACAATTCTAACAATCGTACTAAATTGCTATGTAATAGCAATTGCTCGTTTATTAATTCAACGCAAGATTTTCAATGCCTGTTCCATGTGTTAATTTTACTCTCTTTGAAGTTTTAATACAGACCCATATGACACATGCGCGCTTTTAGGGATTCATACTGGCCATTTTTATGCATACAAAATTAACACTTCCATGTATTTTGCTACTATAAACGAACAGAAAAACCACATAACCATAAGAAACCGAGAACCAATTAAATACCCAAGATAGGAAAAATAACAATGCATTAGACAAACAAATACAAATTGCAGAGAATCAACTAGAAACTAACCGAAAAGCATGCAAGATGTAATCCCAAGAGCACAATCAATCAAAATTAAGACGAATATAAATCGATAATCATCTCCAATTCAAGGAAATTAGGCAACAAAAACCCTAGCAGTTCAGATCCAAAGCAGTATTCGCTATTTAGAATATAAATAACGCCGCAGAAATAGAGAGTGTCACTAACATCTAATAGCAGAATCTAATCACCACCAGCCTTCTGGTAAACATAGGTCAAGCCACACTTGCCGCAATAGTGGCGGTCAAAGTGGTTGGCCATGAAGGTTCCTGCTCCGCACTCAGAGTTGGGGCATTCTTTGCGGAGCCTCTGTACCTTGCCGGAGTCATCGACCTTGTAAAACTGGAGCACGGCGAGTTTGACCTTCTTCTTCTTGTGCTTGATCTTCTTCGGCTTGGTGTAGGTCTTCTTCTTCCTCTTTTTGGCGCCACCCCTGAGCCTGAGGACAAGGTGGAGCGTCGACTCCTTCTGGATATTGTAGTCGGCTAGGGTCCGGCCGTCCTCGAGCTGCTTGCCGGCGAAGATGAGACGCTGCTGGTCCGGTGGGATGCCCTCCTTGTCCTGGATCTTGGCCTTAACATTGTCGATGGTGTCGGAGGACTCGACCTCGAGAGTGATAGTCTTCCCGGTTAGGGTTTTGACAAAGATCTGCATGGTTTCCGGTGGTCCCGCGCACAGAAGGGCTGCGCGGCCTGGTGGATAAGGAAGGAGTAGGAGGCTAAAAGTATGCAAAGAGGAAACGAGGGGATCTTATAGTAGGGAGGGGGACGCTAGGTTTTTGTGCGGGTGACGGCTGCAGTGTGGTTTTTTGGAGTAATTTTCTACGTTTATTTTGAAAACTGATAATTATGCAACAAAAATGGGTCTGCTTGAGTACTGAAAACTTTTAGATGAAAATTTTAAATTTTAAGATTAAATATTAAAATATTATATTTTAATATTATTATTATTTTATAATTTAAAAAAATTTGAATTATTTATTATATTTTATATGAAGATTTAGAAAAGTTATAATGATAAGATGATAATTTTGTGTTTAAAATAAAAATTTTCAATGGTCAAACAGTAACTAAAACTACTACTATTAAATAATTTTTATATGAGAATTTTGTTAACAGAACGTTAGTGGGGGTTTTTCAAATTTACTGTTTGATTATTTAATTTTTTTTATTTAATAGTTAAGGAATTAACTATTAGTAAAGTTTTATATTTTTTTTAATAATTGTTCTTATTTAGTTATATAGTACAGATGAGATGAAATGAAATATTTTATTGAGAGTTGAATAAAATATTATTATAATATAATTTTATAATATTAGTTTTGATTTTATATTTGAAAAAATTAAATTTTTTATTATATTTAATATGAAAATTTGAAAGAGTTGTAATGATCAGATGGAATAATTTGGTTTTAAATAAACTGGGCATGGCTGGATAGCCCGCTAGCAGCACCCTTTGTAAATAGTAGTTAGATAGTTTAGGTTCAGAGTTAAGATGAGATGGTTTTAGATGAATGATGAAAGTTGAATAAAATATTATTAGAATATTATTTTTTAATATTATTATGGAAAAATATACTTGCAAGCACAATTGTGCACTAATCTATGCATCAATTTGATGTAATTGGTCAAAAAGTATATTTTATTGAAAACAGTGTTAATTTAAATTTTAAATATGAATGAATCAGTATTGGTACGTAGATTAGTACGCGACTTTGCTTGTATATAGCAAAACTCTATTATTATTATTTTAAGATTTGAAAAAATTGAATTCTTTATTATATTTTGTGTGAGAATTTGAAAATTTTATAATGATGAGATGAGATGAAATAAAACGTTTTCCAAATCCAAACGGGGCTTAATGTTTTATGGGGTTTTGAGAAATGTGAGAGGAAAAATTGAATAAAAATATTATAAAGTTAAAATATTGTTATAATATAGTTTTTTAATATTATTTTTGTTTAGAGATTTGAAAAGATTAGTTTGTTCTTTATTTTGTTTGAAAATTTGAAAAATTGTAATAATTAATTTGAAAAAGTTATAATAATTAATATGAAAATATTTATATCTTAGTGATGTTTGAGAAGGAAATAAGGAAAAATGATATAAGAATTTTTGTATTAAAACTTTTTTCAAACACGCCCTTAAGCTAGGTTTGGATACAAAAAGAATTTTATCTCATCATCTCATTTAATCATTATAATTTTTTCAAATTCTCACACAAAATATAATAAGTAATTCAACTTTTTCAATTTATAAAATAATAATAATATTAAAAAATAATATTCTAACAATATTTTATTCAATTTTCAACTTTCATCTCAACTTTTCTAATTTTAACTCACTATCCAAACCCACCCTTAATATAATTTTAATTTGTTTTTAAAAATTGTTTAATTTTTATTTTGGTTTTTATATATTTAAATTAAGAAAATATTTTCTTATCAGAAAATCCAAATCATTAAGACCTCGTTTGGTTACACGGATGAGATGAAATAAGATAAATGTTGAAAGTTGAATAAAATAGTGTTAAAAAATTATTTTTTTAAATTAATTTCTTTTAGATTTGAAAAAATTGAATTGTTTATTATATTTTATATGAAAATTTGGAAAAGTTGTAGTGATTATATAAGATAAAATAAGATGAGATTAATAACATACAAAAGTCCCATAAACTCATCTCAACTCATTTACTGCTTGTTTGGGATTGCGGTAGAAAATATAGTTTATAATTTTAAGACTTATAGCTTATAACTTAAGTAATAAGTTCTACTATTAAAATTTTTTTTATTGTTTGGTAATTATATGTTTAAAATACTTTCAAACATGTTACGTTTGTTTGGAAACAAATTAAAAAATTACTTTTTGAAGTAGAAATGACGGTTATTTGAATTTTTAAAAATTATAACTATATCTTTAAAAGTTTGAAAGTTGTAATTATCTTAAAGTTGTATGGATATTTTCGTCAATTGACAGTATTTTAAAAATTCAAATTACATTCTGCATTATTCAAAAAAGCGCATTTGAGAAAAAACATTATAATGATGTTTGTCCTCAAACGTATTTTTTAATTTATTTGAGATTAAAAGTGTTTTAATATATAACACTCAAACGACCTAATTTTTTTCATTAAAGAGCTTTTAAAAATATTTAAGCACTTTTTAAGACTCATATCACAACCCTAAACAGGCCCTTAATCTAATCATTACAATTTTTTCAAATTTTCACACAAAATATAATAAATTATTTAATTTTTTCAAATCTCAAAACAATAAAAATATTAAAAAATAATATTCTAATAATATTTTATTCAACTATCAAATTTCATCTCAACTCATCTCATCTCAACTAACTATCCAAACCTCCCTTAAGATATATAAAAAAATATATACTTTCAATTAAAATAACATATTTATATATTAAGCTAATAATATTAAATGAAAAGAGGATATTTAATTAAATGATTAATTTATTGAAAATAATATTCTTTAATTTCCTTTTTTTTATTTCTCAATTTATGTTCTTTTACCTTTGCATACTATATAAATAGTTATTGACTTCATTCTCCACTCAAGCCAAATTTTTAAGGTTTCATATTCCTACCATACAAACAAATGAGAATAAGTGGTTAAAAAAATCAAGTTCATCAGCCAAAATGTTAGAGATCAAAATGCTAAAACTGATACTCTTTTGAAGATTCTATTTTTAGTATAATGTCTTAAACTTTATAGTAAAATGTCTTAAGATATGCATTATTTGTTTTTTTTTTTTTTTTGGACAAATAAGAAATGCATTATTGGTAGTGTTGATAGTTTACCATTCTTGAACTTCTTTAAGTTTTTCAAATTATTCTTTACGCCTATGTACCATAAAAATTTAATACCGCGTGTAACTATCAATCTTTTTTTTTATACCAAAACCATATTAACTTATTTAATCTAATTATTACAATTTTTTTAAATTTCTAAATAAAATACAATAAAAAATTTAACTTTTTCAAATTTCAAAATAAAAATAATATTATAACAATATTTTATTCAACTTTTATATCAACTCATCTCATCTTAACTCATTATCCAAACCTATCTTAAGACAACTAAAATGCTAACATGAGTATAATTTTATCAGCACTACATTATTTTAGAACAAAACATATGGTTAGATGTAACATTAGTATCTAGGTTATCATATTTTTATACATCAAGGTCACAATTTTCAACTTTGGTAGCATTAACACTCAAGAATAAAAAACTTTCAATTAAATACTTTCGTCAATCTTTCATTAGAAAACTAACAGAGTAATTGCCACCTGGTATACTAATGCCATATATTAATCTTTGATTGGTTTACATATGCTATTAGCTTCAACAATTCAATTAAAAAATCTTAAAAATCTCAATGCCACAACAGCATTAGTATGTCACATGGCCATCTACTCTTCTAAATGATTGCAGGGGATCTATTTTCCTTAATTTTATAAAAAAATCTAGTTGCAAGTATAATTGTACACTAATATATATACCAATCTAATGTGATTGGTCAAAAAGTAGATTTTGTTAAAAACGATGCTCATTTAAATTTTAAGTAGGAATAAATTAATATTAGTACGCAGATTAGTACGCGACTTTACTTGTATATAGCAAAACTCTAATTCTACTGAGAAAATATGCCAATTTCTCCCTTCCATGTGTCTCTAGCTCCAGCCTTCTTAATGAAGAGAGTATTCAATGAAATGATCAATCCACTTGTTTTGCTTCTTAATGCTTTCGGAGAGGGTACAACACATTTAAGAAGGGAAGGTGGACCGAATTGGTCTCCTTCTCTTGCAAGGAAGGTGTGTTTGGAGGTAGATGGGGTGGACCAACCCCTTCTTATCACTTTTTTACTTCCATAAAATGAGTCAATTTGTCCCATCCTGCTACCTTTCCACACCTTCAAAATGGGTCAATCCATCCCTTCTCAATGTCTAGAAATGGTAGATTCCCTCCTATTTGTTTGGGTGCATTTTCTCTTTTATAGATGTCAAAAAAAGGTGGATGAAACTCCATCTCTTCCCATGCTCCTGTCTCCCAATGCTGAAATATAAAGTATAATGTCCATCCTCTTTAACATTTATGAGGCATTATTCACTTGTTATAGATGAAGTGCTATTATAGAAAATGTGTTCTATAGATTCAAAAGATAGGATTCTCCCAATCCTTTTCTAATGAAGATCGGAGGCTAAGACTTGATTGTATGCTAAAGATGAAGTGGATAGTTCAATAGTTTGATATAATGAGAAGCATTTAACATTTTCCACTGTATAGCATGGTTCCATTGTGTTGATGTCTATTGTTTGTGCAAAGTGTCACTACTATATTCAAAGTGATCCTTAGGGAAAATTGAATCTTTGCTTGGTCTAATTAACATTATGAAGTCTGATGAAGAAAGGCCAGGAGGAATACTAGTCCTAAGAGTTGCTAAATTTGATATTTTGAATCTTATAGTGCAAGATTCTCTATATGACTTGCCTTTTAAATGATCAAGGTTTACATGGTGCTGATGAAGAAAGGGGAACTACTAATGCCAAAATATTGCACAACATGCCAGAAGAGGAGAAAGAATCATTCCCGACCCATGGTGGCGTTTCGAGCCTCGATCCGGGTGGTTTGCAGCCTCTGGTAGCGGTCCAAAGCGGTCGTACGGTGTCCGTGCATACTTCCATAGTAGTGAATCAAAAATAAAAATAGGAAAAATAAAAGAGATGGAGATCTAGATTTACGTGATTCAGCACTAGACTTATATCCACTGGTTGTTTGGAAGATAAATCCACTATAATATGAATATTTTACAGTCTCTTTATATAATGGAGGTTGGATGACTATTTTTTAGAGAAGATCCTTATCTCTAGAGCTCTCGTCGCGAGAGTGAAGAAACTGGAGTCCAAGTTAGAGAGTCCTCTCCTCTGGCAGATTTTCCCTCTTTTTATTTGATTTGATCCCCTTTCTCCATGCACCTCAAGAGCGGTGGGGCATAGTAGCCTTTTCTCTTGCGTGACTAACCTCCTCTATTTTCTCTCATTTCTCTTTTTTCTTTTCCTTTCCATCACCTCCTTTCTTCCCTCTGACCCCTTCTTTTCTATTGTCCCCTCATTGTCTCCTCTTTGTCTCTTCTTCCTCTCTCCTTCTGTTGTCTTCTAGTGGAGGCCCTTTGATGGGCTTGACTTGGGATATTTTCCTTCATGAACTTTACATAGGAAGGGCTTGATAGGGCTTTGGTTAATAGTTTTTAGAGTGAATCTTTTTCTTGATGTTTCTCTATTGCATTTGGAAATAATTCACTTAGACCATACTCTCTTACTTATTATTTTGTAAGTAACACGCTCAAACTGATCCATTTATTTTTAAACTTCGAATGGAGTGGGTGACTCACCCAAACCCAAAGTTTACTAATTTTGTAATTAGTTAGAAACTAGTCAAAGCCATGCCACTTTACAAGAATGAAAGTATAGATGTGAAGCTAAAAAGATTAAAGCTGACCCTAAAGGAATGGAGTAAGGTTGTGTTTGGTGATTCAGGGCATAGATGAAATTTATTAAGAGACCAGATGATTAAAAATGAACCTCATGCTAAAAACTTAAAAAAGTTTTAGGTAGAGTATGATGCTGCCATCCTGTAACAGTAAATATTTTACGATTAAAATACTTACATTTCTTGGTTGAAAGAGGGTCGTAAAAACACTATTTTTCACCAAAGATTTCTTCATAAAATGATAAAGGATATAGTATCTACTCTTACATTACATTCTAGCAAGGAGGTTTCTAACCAAACCTTGATTCAATTTGCTTTTGTTCCTTTTTTTCAGCAACAATTGTCCGTTGTATTGTATTTGTATTTGATCGTAAAGACTTGTTCAGAGTTATTCCAAGCGTGCTCAAGGATGATGACAAGTTATTATTACTTAGACCACTAGACCTGGAAAAAGTTAAAGATGTTGTTTTGTCCATACCTCTTGAGTAAGCTCCAAGACCTAATGGATACTCATCTTCATTTTTTATGTAATATTGAAGCATTTTTTCTTCGGATGTTCAAGTTGTATGGGATTTCTTTAGTATTGGATTTCTTTAGAGGTAGCCCTTAATAAATTATTATAAGCATTTTATTATTACTATGGTTCCAAAAATAGAAACTCCTCGGACGTTAGCTAACTTTCACTCAATAAGTTTGTTAGGGGGATTTTCCCAAGGCCTCAGGCCCAAGAATGTAGGCTCAAACCACGTGTCAGGAGGACATTTCCTAAACCCCTAAAGGTTTGAGAAGCCAAGCCTAGTACTCGAGGGCCCGAATCCACCAAGCCCCTCAATTGCCCAACTGAAGACTCCTAACCCACACAAGCTGGGTACATGGTGCCGAATCAAGGACGAGTTGCGGTTTTGGGAACACAGAAGGCTGCTTAGACGAAGAAGAAGGGAGACACACCATCCCGATGGAACTGAACTCTAAGGCAATACTAGATAATCACGCCGCATTAATTGCACTTACCAGAAGATCATGTCACATTAATTACACTTATCAGAAGATCACGCCATATTAATTACTTCATTAGGGAGCCACGCCATATTAAATGCAATCTGGCAGAAAGGAGCTTTAGGAGGACACCCCTTCACCCAGCAGTAGGGTGTGGCCCTCTGACCCCAAACACAGGTATAAAAGCAACCATTAGACATCGAAATAAGGGTTAGACTCCCTAAACTTTGCTTACTACAACTGTCCTTGAACTCTACTGACTTAGGTATTGGAGGTTCCACCCATTCGCCGGACTTAGGAGTTACCTTTGTGTTTGCAAGCCCTAGATCAAGGACCCGAGTTGCCGAGAGCACGACCCAATGGCGTACAAAACACGACCTCTACAAAGTCTATGCTATGTTTTTTATAAAATCTTTACGAAGATAATGGCAAACAAACTTTTTTCCCTTGTGCCTATGAATTTCTCCACAATAAGGGGTATTCATTGAAGGAATATTAGTTTATGAAAGTATTTCTTTATTGCATGAGTAAACTCATAGCCTAGGGAGGAATATGGGTGTTATTAGTCCAGTTTGGTCCCATTTTGAAGAATTTTTGGAACCGAACCGGTTACACCGATTTTGCATTTTCAAGAATCGATTTTGTACCGATTACCCTCCTAATTCGGCACTTCCATTTTTACTGATTCCGCTCCAGTTTTTGGTTTAATTAATATACTAATATACATTAGTATACTAATGTATACTAATTAATTAAAGCAAAAAGTAATTAATATACTAAAGTATATTAATATTAGTATTACTAATGTATTATATATTTATCAAAAGGAATATGTTGAGAATTTATTAAAACATAAAATGTAATTAATATATATTTTTTATTAATAACATATGATCAAATAAAATACAAATGTTCGTATTTAAGATTAAAATTTATGATATAAATTATAATATAAAATTATTTCATATATGATATATAATTATATATTATATATATAATTATATATATATAAATTATTTATATAAAATATTAAAATTATTTATATAATATTAAATTTTATTATATATATTTAAAACTAGTCTGGGCCAGTATCGAAAAGCACAAAACCGAAATTGGACCGAATCCGACTGATTTTTATAATATAGGAACGGGTCCTGAACAGAACTGGTCTAAAACCAGACCAACCAGTCTATTATAGGCCGGTTTTCAGGTTTAAACTTTCACCCCTGAGGAGGAAATTCAGGGAAATAATGTTATTTTAAAAGTTGATATGGCCAAGGCATTTGATAGGGTTAATTGGGATTATCTCATTACTGTATTGAGCTCATTTGGTTTTAACAAAGCTATTATAAATCTTCTTCACCATTGTTATATGGCTCCAAAATTTTTATAAGTCTAAATGGTACTATTGCAAAGCTCTTTTAATCAAGTTGTGGATTGCGACATAGGAATCCCTTATCACCACTTCTCTTCATTTTAAGTGGGGAACCATCAAGCCAAAGCATCATCACAAGAGCACTTTTCTAGTTCATAAACATGTCTCTCGGGTTAGAAAGCAATTGATAGCTTCAAGCACTGGTTTTGTAAAAGGTTCTTTTTCTAACAACCTATTTAGGGACTTTCCTGTCTTGTGGTAAATTACCTAATAGTTGTAATGAACCTCTTGTTTATAGGATTAAAAAAAGAGAGCTGCTACCTGTATGTAGTAAAAATGTGCTTCCCAACACGTATTGACGTGGCAGTGATAGGTGTCACTACTATGTCATTCTTATTATTAAAAAAAAAAACGAATGAGAGAGAGCCCTTTTTCAATAGCCGGCTCTTTATTTTCCCTGGGGCCAAAACCCTAGTGTGGAGAGAGAAGATTGGATTTTACCCAAATCCTTTTATTTCCTCTGGGCGTCATTTTCTGGTGTTACTTTTTGAAAAGCAAGGGTTGTCCTTCCTTTTTCCTGAAGTAATCAGTGTTTTCCTTCCTTTTTCTTGAAGTAATCGGTGCTCTCTGTTTCAAGTGAACCATTTGTTTCATTGCTCTTTGTATTTCTTTTTTCTATGCTTTCAATAAAATAATCTAATTTTTTTCAACTATGAACATGAAAAATAATCTAATATTCATGAAAGGATAATATGTAATATTAATTAAGACCACAACCATATTCATGTATATAATACTTTGTAAAAGATAATTAATCTTACGAATTTACATACCACTCCCACAAGCTAGATCCATGAACAATGATAAAAACCTAGACTAGAAGTGATTAACAGTGACAATATTAAAATCTAACTATTTTTTGTGCTTCCTAATGAAAGAAGCCCAAAATCTATGTTGATGGTGTGAATATTTTATATATTTAAAATAGTAAAAGCTGAAATCATTTTTAACATATATATATTCTAAGCATTGTTCCATTCATACACACTTCCCATGCATTACTCAATATGAAATTGAAAAACAATTTTAATCACTTTACACCAATGCGAAATTCAAAGAGGTTCAAGATGAGTTCAAGAGATTTATATATTGTTGTCCAAATTTGATTAGTTGTGAAGGTGTCGTGCAAACTTACATAATATTTAACGAAGTAAAGGTTTGTGATGAATTTGTTAAGCGAGTTAATTTTTCGATTACATACACTGATGATGATGGCTTTGCTATTACTTGTAATTGTAGACTGTTTGAATTTAGGGGCATATTATGCAGACATGCGTTGTGTGTGCTGACCATGTTTGATAAGAGCACATTGCCCTCAAAATACATTGTTAATCGGTGGAAAAAAAGATTTAAAACCGCACTATACTTTTGTCAAGAGTAGTTATGATGATTGAGGGTCGAACCCAAAAGCTAATAGGTATGATATGCTGATAAGGGCATTTTGTGACATAGTAGAAGATGCTTCAGAGACCGAGGAGAGTTGCAAGAGGTTAATGGGTCAATTAGCAAAGTTAAGACTTGACCATGTTCATACAAGTAACACACCATGCAGTGGCAGTGACCCAACCCATAATTATGTGGATGCATGTGTCAGGATGTCATGTGGAAGCACTAAAGATGGAAGTAGTAAACTACATAGCCCCTTGGTGGTAAGAAGCAAAGGGAGGTCACCATCAAAGCATAAAGTGTCTATAGCGGAAAAAGCAGTTAACAAATGTAAAGCAAGAAAGAAAAGAAATCAGGTATCAATTGTGGTTATTACTTTCATTGATGTTTTTATTTATATGTTACTCTTATATATATATATATATATATATATATATTTTGTAGCAATCTCTGTCAAAGGCACCTGATGCTACAAACACTGGAGATAATCTAACTCAATATTTGTTATCGTTGCAACATGAAATGATTAGTGTTGCCAAGGTAATAACACTAAACTAACTTTCAAGGATAATAAATGTGTATGTTTTGCTTTATAAGAGTTAACATTGTTGTTTATTCTTAGGGTCATCCAACTGTGCCAGGGAGTCAATCCAGAACAAATATTGGGCTCCATTCAACTATATATGATGATGTCAACAGAATCAATCAAGATGTAGGTTGGCCTCATGATTCCTACGATAGACAGGGTGATGGGCTTCAATAATTGTGATAGAATCTTGTAATATACAATTGGTTCCTTTTGATGGAATGATAGTCCTTATGCTTATTGTTTCTTTTTGGATTTCTATTGACATTTTTTATGTTGTCAACAAGTATAGGGCTTTATTTTTACATTTGAAGTGAAATTTAATTCCTATGTTTTGATCAGTATCTTCTTTACTTTATTTAGTTTCTTTATTCATATGTATTTGGTTTGCATTTGCAAACCACTTGATTAAAATTTTGTTCAACATTGAAATTTTGCTAATTTTTACAATGATTCTCACATCTTTGGGAAGTACCTATTAACACAAATCTGTTTCACATAGTTTTCTCAATTAGCTCGACTTATTTTCATATAGTTTTGGTAAATTCAGGTCAAAATTAATGCAAAAAATGCATCGAGTTAAACGGACCTCAAAATCATGCATTGGAGGGATCCAATTTTCAACAATAAACTCAAGAACATAGAATTGAAGTTACACTTCTCACTTGGAAATCAACCATATACCATAACATTAGATGATTTAAGCTTTAACATTCTCAAAGTACATGATTTAAGCTTTACCAAGTTACATTACCAATAAAACCGAGATTATTATCTGTTTGGGATATGTTACTAAGTGGACAACGGTACAAGTTGTTCTCAACTGCAGCACACTTAAGCTATCACCCTATACATCAATTTGATCCTCACATTCATTGCCATGATAAAGCACTATATGATCGTCACTCTCACCTAGGGCTGAGCACCAACTAATTGGAGTCGGTATTGTAGCCCTCCGACTTTGTCGGAGGCCAAATTCGACCCCCGACTCCGACTCTGACTTGTCCGAGCGGAGTCGGAGTTGAGCTTTTTTATTGGACTTTCTTCCTTAACCCATTTGACATTTCAAGCTCATAATTTTAGACTTTAATTAAATTTGGGCTTCTATATTATTTTTTTTCAAAAAATATAATTTCAAATTTTTAATTTATTTAACCAAATTTGTTGCAAAAAGAAATCATTCATACTAGGATTGTTCATCCTTAGAACCTTAAAACCTGATACACACATTAAAATCCTGGACACTGTAAAATAAAACTAAATTCAAACTTGCAAGAAGAAATTTTTCAACTATGATACACATTAAAAATACATAACCAAAATTACATACTAAAATCATTCATTCAAAATTACAAATTAAAAATACATAACCAAAATTACAAACTAAAATAATTTATAAAAAATTACAAGTTAAAAACACATAACCATATCTAGCATCCTCATACTATTGTCATTTCAACAACAACAAACAAAATAACACAAAGCTAACAACACATGGTCTACCATCATTTAACCCATCCAAATTCCATCATCATCTATCCTCCCAATTATCCAACCAACTCATGCCTCATCATCCATTAACAAGTTCTAATTCCATCAACAACTTACAACTTAACAAAAGAACCAATACAAATTACAATGAATGTCATTTCAACTTGTACCTAAAGAAAAAAGAACAAAATTAGTGAAGAAATAAGATACCATATAAATTTATAAAAATAAAGAAAACAAAATTGAAATAAAATACCATAAACAAAATTGTCAATCATCTTCAGGAAGTACGCTGGCCATAGAAGTGTCTAATTTTACATTAAGATGTTAAAGTATAGGAAATTAGTATCACAAAATGTCAAAATCAACTTATATAACAACTTAAAAAAAACTTCTAAATACATTACCTGAGTCTAGCTTATATCTCACTGCATCATCAATGGCTTTCGAATAATTTTGACTCAAGCATATAGGAGTGGACTTCAACTAGTTTTGCGAGCATACAAGAGCCTCTATAGTTCTAGGAGCCAAAAAACTCCTAAACGGATCCAGGACACGGACTCATGTGCTAAATGCTAACTCATATGCAACGGTGGTGATTAAAATGACTAAAATATCTCTTGCCATTAGAGCGAGAACTGAATACTTGATGGAGTTGACTTTTCACCAAATTAAAAATTCGAAACTCTGTGTAGGAATCTCAATTCTCTCCAACAAATACCGTTCTAATTCTAACTTACAATCCATCAAAGATATTGTATACTCTTTATGAAACTCTATCAAAAATTCTAAGGGATCATATTATATAACAGTACTACTATTACTTCCCATTGATGCACTACATTCACCACTCTGAGTTTTGTTAGACACAGTTACACACTCAGCACCAAACTCTACATATTATTCGTACAAATATTCTATATCTATTTTGAGGAGTGCAACAAATTCATCAGCCCTCTTTTCGCCCAATGTTTTTTTAAACCAATACACTTGAGTAACTAATTTGAATCGTGGATCAAGAATGGTAGCAATAAATAACAACTGATTTATTTTTTCAAGATCACCCCAATATTTATTATACTTTGTCTTTATTCTGAAAGCCATTGAACTCAAACGTCGATTACTATTGTCACAAAAATTATTCAAGTATTTATAAATGGAAATAAGCTCTTGGACATAAATATTTGATGTGACATATAGTGTACTAGAAATACGCAAGGTGGCACTATAAAATATTTGAAGAAACTTCAAAAAGTTTCTTATGGTCTCCCAATCATCAGGCCCAAGAGCTCCTAGACCCTTTTTCCCATATCCATTCTCAGATAAATAAACTCGTGAGTAAGGATCCTTATCAAGAAAAAGTTGGAAACCTTTTTGATACTTATCAGCTACGTCCAACATAAGAAAAGTCGAATTCTATCTAGTAGGCACGTCAAGACTCAAAAAACTAGAACATTGAACTTTTGACCTATCAACACAAGAATTGAAAATGGCAAGTCTTTGAGGAGAAGAGTTCACATACTTAATCAAATTCGGGACTCTTATAATTGACTCATCAACCTCTTTCAAACCTTTACTCACAACAAGATTTAATATATGTGTTGTATACCCCATGTGAATAAACTCGTGAGTTGCAATACAATCCGTACTTCCTATTTCTCTTGTTCTCAACTAATCAATAGCGAAGTCATTAGAAGTAGCATTGTCCACCGTAATTGTGAGAATTTTTTCAATGCCCCAATCAAGCATACACTCCTCCAACTCCCTCACAATCGTTGCCCCTCATGGTCGCTAATCCGAACAAATGAAATTATCCGTTTATGCAACTTTCAACTACTATCAATGAAATAAGCAGTCACACACATGTAATTAATATTTTGGATAGAAGTCCAAGTGTCGGTGGTCAGGCATACTCTTTGTTTGGTGGTCAAAAATATTTTTTTCAAACTATCATTCTCTCTAAAAAATAGCCTCATACAATCATGCATTACGGTAAATCAAGAAGGAATAGAAAACGTAGGATCAAGGAATTTAACAAATTCCCGAAACCCTTCTCCCTCAACACATCTAAAGGGTAGCTCGTCCACTATCACCATCCTAGTAAGAGCAGCTCGGATTTTTTATCATTGTATTTAGTCATCCCTGAGGTCTTCTCCCTTTACTCTCTTCCACTTCTTGCTTCTGAGATCAAGAATGTTTGACTCTTGTCCAAGTTACTTTTATAGTTTTTGGGGCAAAGTTGGATGTGTATTTTCATGGCTGAAGTGCCTTACCTTTTGGAATGACATTTCTATTGCCTATGGCAATAATTACAAGTAGCTACAGGTTCTTCATGATCACAATCGAGAACTCTTGTGAAGTAGGATCATACCTAAGACCTATTTTTAGGATTTCTACTACTAGGTGGAGGGCGAGGGGTAGAAAGAAATGCACTAGGAGTGCCTATCGAAGAGTCTATTGGTCCGCTAGACTCATCGACTATTGGACTTGAAGCATCGATCGGCTGTTCTAGAGTTGGGATGCCAGGACAAGATCTAGCTGTGGATGTAGGAGTGCTTGTGTCTTCTATATCCATGATTTAAGAACTAAAACTGTAAAACACAAAAAATAATTTGGGTTAAGACAATCCCAAAATGTTTAACATCAAAAGATCAGCACAACAATACAGAAACATTTACCAATCAGTTTTGCCTTTTGGCCAAAAAAACAAAACTTCTGAATTATTTATTGATGGGCCTTTCATAGGAAAAAGAAATCATAAATGAGGCCCATAATCATAAACAATAGATAAATTTTGTATTTAGACCATTTCGAAAAGTAGAAATTGTTTTTTATTTTTTGGTTTCATACATCTCCTTTATGTCTATATTTTATCAATAACTAATGAACTCTGTTATTTTTGAGTGATGGGGAGAATATAGTATTTTTATTTCGAAAACTTTTCAAATTCACTACCAAGTACCAAACGAAAAAAGATTATAAAATAAAAAATAAATTTATTCTCGTGAAAAATGGCATTGGATGAAGTTATTATTTTCCTTTTTTCTTTCATCATGTCATCGGCAAGGACCAATAAGTAAAAATGCACTACAAGAAAATTAAATTTGAGCTTTTTCTTCCACAGTGTCATCGGCAAGGCCAGTTCTACTTTAAGTGTGTATGGGTATGTATAAACTACAACAGTAAAGGAAGGTGGAGATCCATTATTTTAATTTGAGCTCTACACTACAAGAAAAATAACTTATTGAAGTGATAGAAAAACCAACCAAAACCCATATAATTTGTCTATTCAAGTGAAAGAAAAATGAACAAAAACTTACCAAAAGAGAGAGAAGCCATTCGGGGAGGGGAAGTGACACCGTGTGATGGCCCAGGAAGTGACGCTGCGACTGCGTGAGGGAGAGGGTGGGTGATGGCACATGTTAGTATGAGGGTGGGCGACGACAAGCTAGGGTTTGTGTATATTGAAAAATCTAAATTCGCTGATTCGGAAACTGGGTCTGGGAGTGGGGACTCGGGGAGTGGACTATGGGGAGAAAATAAATGTTGAGCAGCTTTTAGCAATTCAAGGGGCCAAAATGGCATTGTTTTGGTGTATGGGGGGCTGGGTTTTGGTTGCCTGTAGGAGTGGCCCAGTGGGTAGCAGGCTGGCCTGCCTGGCCTGCTTCCATTATGATTTTTGGCTTTTTAATTTTTATATTCATAAATCCTAAACTAAACCCTAAAATATTAAATTAAATTTTAATTTTAAAGTTTGTTATCAACTTTTCAATTATCGTTCTATTTATGATTTTTATAATTATAGTTTTTTCCATCACTCAATTTAATTGTTAGTATTGATTAATGAAAGTTATTAATCTTGTAGTTGTACAATAGTATTGATTATTGATAATTACATGCTATAGTCTATGCTCTATAGGCCTGTACTATTGCGATTAATAACGTGTAATACTAATTTATAATAGCTAAAGTATAATAACTAGTATTATATATTAGTATAATAGTATTGCAAATTTACATGCCGTGGTAAATTACTAAGTTTATAGATTATTAGTGTTTATATATTATTATTAAATGTTATTCTAAATTAGTATTACAAGTTATTAAATTTGTTTATTATACATCAGTAAATGTTTACATATGTCATACACTATTACTAGTCAATTTAGTTTACTTATATAGTTATATTATAGTATAAATATATTATCTAGGAACAATAAATAGTTAATACTATTATTGAAATTAAATAACTATATAAGTTAAGTTATACTTATACTTATATAGAATATATATAATGAATGTTTTATTAGTCATACACTATTATTAGTCAATTTAGTCTACTTATATTATTTAGGAAAAATACTAGGTTATAATAATTAACCCATGAGACCATGCTAATATATTATTGAATTTAACTAACGACGTTACTGTATAAGATATAGTAACATAAAATCTATATTAATATAATCAATACTTTAGTTATTATAAATTAGTATTACATGTTATTATAAATTTATTATTTATATATTAGTGTTTATCCATTAGTGTTACATGTTGTTATACATTAGTATTACAATGTTACATGTTATTATGCATTTTAGTATTTATACATTATTATTACATGTAACACACATATTTATACATTATTAGTTTAGTTTTACTGTGTTACATGGTAGTAATATTGAAACATCATGAGCCATGATGTGATGTTTCCATATACTAAACTATTATTAGTTAATTTAATCTATATATTATAGTATAAATATATTATTTCATAATAATTAACCCATGTAGCTATGCTAGTATATTATTGAATTTACAATATATATATATATATTATGTGGGCAAGGAATGTCGAGTATTCTCTCAACTGCTTTCTTCTTTTAGAAAGCGACTGAGGAGGAGCAGTTAGTATTCTTCCTCGATTGAGGAAGGAGTGTTGATCTCTGTTTGCGAGTGTAAGCAGAGGAGTGCGATGGAAGACATGGAGGAAGTATGGAGGAGATTGAAGCTGAATGATGAGGAGGATGGACCGATTGAAATACAGCATTCTGATTCGAGTATATTGAATCTGAAGAGTGAACGAAGTCTGGTTGGGAAGGTGATTTCAATGCGTCGGATTGGGAAGGAAGTTATCAGATCTATGATGGAGAGAATTTGGAAGGTAGGAAAACCAGTGGAATTCCAGGAGATTGGAAGTAACTGCTATGTTATAACATTTGTAACTCGGAAAGACAAGGTGAGAGTTCTTGATGGTTGTCCTTGGCTGTTTGATAATCATTTATTTGTTCTAAAAGAATTTGAAGGTAAAGTGCAACCTAATCTGTTTGACTTTGATCATGCTTGCCTATGGGTGCAAATGTTAAATTTACCTTTGAATTATATGACAAAAAGGATGGGAGAGGAGATAGGAAAATCGATAGGGAAGGTTGTGGAGGTGGATGTGCAGGAAGATGGCTCGGCTTGGGGGAGATGCTTAAGAGTTAAGGTGGAGTGTGATCTTAAAAAACCTATAGCTCGAGGAAGGACAATTATAGTGGATGGTAGGAGAAGCTGGGTGCCTTTTCAATATGAGAAGCTACCTAGTGTCACCACCTAGAAATTCTAGAGAATTCCCTAGCCTTCTAGAAGCCTCCTAGTCCTTTGTATTCTTGTGGAATTGTGTGGAGTGTTCTAGAAGGGGTGTTATAGACAATTTAGAGTAGTGTTCTAGAAAGGGCATTGTAGACAATTCTAGAGTAGCAATCTAGAAACTTCTTTACCCTTGGATTGATGACAAGTGTCACAATCCTAACCATTCTTTGTACCAAGAGTTCCCTATAAATAGAGGGGCTCTCATTTGTATAGATCACCAAGCAATAAGAGAAACAAGTTCTCTAGAGCATCTCTCTCTATCTTCTCTCTCTAGTTTGTTCTCTATTGTCTTGAGTCCTTTAAAAGGCTTACTTAGGAGTTTTGTGGGAGAGAAAGCCTCCTAAGGCCGCACGGGTCGAGTGAAGAAATTCTAAGTCCGTGACAGTTGGTATCAGAGCCAACCAAGTTAGGATGGCGGATCCAAGTGAGATCACCATGGAGGTCCAGGAGACAAGAAAGAGCAAGAGGTCGAAGGACTCAAGCTCATCTATGGAGTCTCGTCTCGATGGGATCGAGAGGGTCATGGCCAAGATATTGGCCAAGATCGAGGAATGGGATCAGTCTCATAGGGAGGTGAGCACCCTCGACAACACGGTGACCAGGATGGAGGTGGCGGTAGCGGATGTCAGGGACCGACTTGACATCGTGGAGCAAGGTATGGAGGAGCTAGGATTGGAGGGACAATCCGAATCGCTCAAGGAGTCCATTCTAAGCACCATCCACCCTACCATCGAAGCACAACGTGTTGAGAACGTTGCTTTCCAAGACCGGGTCTTGGGGGAGCTAACGAAACTCCAAGGGCAAATGGAGGAATACCGCGTCGGTCTAGAGGAGACCAAGGCGGATTGGGCTATATGCAAGCGTGCAGTGGCCAATGGGGGCGTCGTCGGAGCTGGGATGATGGCGACACCAAGGGTGGATACCCCCAAACCAAAAGAGTTCGATGGCAAGCGGGATGCCAAAGAACTTGACAACTACATGTGGCACATGGAGCGCTACTTTGAAGCTTTGAACATGCAAGACGAGCGTGTCAAGGTACGTACTGCTTCCCTCTATCTTACTAATCTTGCTGGTACTTGGTGGCGTCGTAAGCATAGTGAGATAGAGAAGGGTACTTGCTCCATTGATTCTTGGGAAGAGTTCAAGCGTGAACTCAAGAGGCAATTCTATCCCGAGAATGTGGCTATTCATGCGCGGAAGAGAATGAAGGAGTTGAAGCACACTTCTTCTATCCGCAACTATGTTGAAGAATTTTCTGCCCTCATGCTTCAAATTACAAACATGAGTGAAGAAGATCTCCTCTTCAACTTCACCGATGGTCTCAAGTCTTGGGTGGCTCAAGAACTCAAGCGTCGTGGAGTCAACGACATCTCCACCGCCCTGACCGTGGCGGAAACCTTGGAAGAATTTGAGTATCATAAGAGTGACAACTCTTCAAGGCCCAAATCTCCAAAGGATGATCACCGTAAGGGTGGGGGAGCGAAGGGGTTCAAGCCACAGTACAAAGACCGTGGAGACAAGCCTTCAACATCAAAGGAGGGCAAGAAGGACAACTCCAAAGATAAGAAGCCAAAGGATGCTTGCTTCCTTTGTAACGGACCACATTGGACTAGAGATTGTCCCAAGAGGGAGGCCCTCAACGCTATGTTGGAGGAGAAGGAAGTTCAAGAGAAGTCGCACCTGGGGTGTCTACAACTTCTCAACTCCCTAAAGGCAAGCACAAAGACAACCACTAAAGATAGGTCTTTGTTGTTTGTAGAGGTGCTCGTTAATGGGAAGAAGAGTCACGCCATGGTCGACTCAGGAGCTTCTCATAACTTTATTAAGAAGGAAGAAGCCACACGGCTAGGAATTCCTCTTAAGAAGGGTCAAGGATGGCTGAAGACTGTGAATTCTGAAGCCAAACCCCTTGATGGCGTAGCTCACGGGGTGGAGCTACAACTTGGCACTTGGAGAGGCATGGTGAATTTCTCTGTCGCTCCCATGAATGACTTCAACGTCGTATTGGGGATGGAATTCTTGAGACAATTCAATGTAGTGTCTCTTCCCCACTACAACTCGGTGTGTATCTTGGAGGGCGGTCCATGCATGGTACCCACCGTGTCCAAGCCAAACACCACCCAGCTTCTATCCGCCATGCAATTCAAGAAAGGATGGAAGAAGGGCGAGGTGTCGTACTTGGCTTCTATGGAGGAAAATGAAGTGAAGATTTCCTCCCCTCCACCTAAGGAGATCCAAAAAGTCCTTAGTGACTATGAGGATGTCATGCCTCCAAAGTTGCCCAAGCAACTACCACCTAGGAGAGAGGTGGACCATCAGATTGAGTTGGAACCTGGCGTCAAGCCATCGGCCAAAGCACCTTATCGCATGACACCTCCAAAGTTTGAAGAACCAAGGAGGCAACTTAAGGAGAAAATTGATGCCGGATTCATCCAACCCTCAAAGGCACCATGTGGGGCACCAGTGTTGTTCAAACGTGGGAACCAAAGGAGTCATTGTGGCAGTTTGAAGATCACATCCGAAGGTTCCATGAAGACACCGCGTCGAGGACGTCACGAAGCTTGGTGGGGGAGAATGTCACCACCTAGAAATTCTAGAGAATTCCCTAGCCTTCTAGAAGCCTCCTAGTCCTTTGTATTCTTGTGGAATTGTGTGGAGTGTTCTAGAAGGGGTGTTATAGACAATTTAGAGTAGTGTTCTAGAAAGGGCATTGTAGACAATTCTAGAGTAGCAATCTAGAAACTTCTTTACCCTTGGATTGATGACAAGTGTCACAATCCTAACCATTCTTTGTACCAAGAGTTCCCTATAAATAGAGGGGCTCTCATTTGTATAGATCACCAAGCAATAAGAGAAACAAGTTCTCTAGAGCATCTCTCTCTATCTTCTCTCTCTAGTTTGTTCTCTATTGTCTTGAGTCCTTTAGAAGGCTTACTTAGGAGCTTTGTGGAAGAGAAAGCCTCCTAAGGCCGCACGGGTCGAGTGAAGAAATTCTAAGTCCGTGACACTAGGCTTTGTTTTAATTATGGAAGAATTGTGCATGAAAAGGAGGGGTGCAAGGGTAGTGATGAAACTGCTGGTCAATATGGAGTGTGGCTTAGGGCATGACCTATAAATAGAAAAGTAACTACTAAAGGGGAAGAGGAAAAAATTAAAAAGAAAAAAGAAAAAGAGAATGATAATTCAAGGCAGGAGTATGAGGAAATGGAGAAGGAAGGGGAATCTCAGCAGGGAAGGGAGGAGGATGAGTTAGTAGAACAAGGGGTGATTGATGTAAATTCAATGTTGAAGGTACAGGAGGACCTATTTCAACCTATGATGAAAGTGAATGAAGAGGAAGATAGTAGACTAGATGCTTGTGTGAATGTACAAGATGAGAAGTCTAAAGTGATTGAAAATAAAATGATGCAATTGACTGATGAGGATGTGGAGAGCAAGAGGTCATCAAGGTGGAAAAGAAGGGCTAGGGCTAGGCCTGAGTCAAGTAAGCAAACTAGCTCTTTTTCTCAACTAAAAAGAAATTATGATACTATGGAAGATGATAGTGAACAGATTGATGGTGGCAAGAGAATTAAGAAGGGTGATGAGGTAGTGTGTGATGAAAATATACTAAGGGTGGTGGCTGCTGAGCAGCACCACCTGGAAGCATGAAAATCCTATGTTGGAACTGCCGAGGGCTTGGGAACCCTCGGACAGTTCAAGACCTTAGTCTTATGGTTAAGGAAAAGCAGCCCATTCTGGTTTTTGTTTGTGAAACAAAAATCAGGTCATGTAAAATTGTTGGTTTGCAAAGGAGGTTAGGGATGGAAGGAAGTTTTGCTGTTGATTCTGAGGGAAGAAGGGGTGGTATTGTACAGTTTTGGAGAGATGAGAAAGGTGCTGAGATTGTAAACTACTCAAAGTGGCATGTTACTGTAATAGTAAAAGGAGAAAGGCAAGAAAAAGACTGGTGCTTCACTGGGTTCTATGGTCATCCTGAATCAGGGAAAAGAAGGTTATCATGGGACCTATTGAGACAGTTAAAACCTACAAATGATGGTGCCTGGTGTGTGGGGGGAGACTTTTATGAAATATTATGGCATAATGAGAAAGTAGGGGGAAAAAGGAGAGCTGAAACTCAGATAAACCTGTTCAGGGAAGCAATAGAGGACTGTGGTCTGGTTGATGTTGGATATAGGGGAAATGGATTTACCTGGTCTAATAAACATTCGCACCAATCCTTTACAAAAGAAAGATTGGACAGGTTTGTGGTGAATAATGAATGGAAGTCCATTTTCAAGGAAGTGGAGGTGATGGCTCAAACAGGGAGATGCTCAGATCACTTACCCATTGTAATCTCTACTATTGATGAAGGGAATGGTAGAAGGAGGGGGTTCTTTCAGTTCAGGTTTGAGGCTTGTTGGTTGCAACAAGAAGAATGTGAGCATGTGGTTAAAGAAGGGTGGAGGAAGAGTCTCTTAGCATCAGAACCTATACAACAAGTTCAAACCAGACTGTAGTGTTGTAGTCAGGCTTTATTATCATGCTTCAAAGGAAAGGATAAAAGAAGAGGAAAGGAAATTGAGCAGGTATCAAAGAAAATAAGGGAGATACAAGGGGATCTTTGTCAGAATAACATGGAGGAGTTGAAAAGATTGCAAGAGAAGGTGGGCTTGTTACTTGACCAGGAGGATGTGAAATGGAAGCAGCGTGCAAAGAGGAATTGGTACACTATGAGAGACAGAAACACCAGGTTCTTCCATGAGTGTGCTAATCAGAGAAGAAGAAGGAACAAGATTGTGTCAATATTGGATGGTCAATCTATTCTAAGAGAAAAAGAAGAGGAAATTGAAGCAGCTTTCAGAGACCATTTTTCTATGGTTTATACTAGTGCACAACCATCTACTCAAGATATTCATGAAGGTGTAAAAGCTTTGAAGCCTAGGGTGTCATCTGATATGAATAATTTTCTGGAAGGTACTTTTACAAGGAAGGAAGTTGAGGAAGCCATAAATATGATGGGGGCATTAAAAGCCCCGGGTCCTGATGGGTATGGGGCATGTTTTTTTCAAAAATTTTGGCATGTGGTAGGAAAGGAAGTAAGCAATGCTGTGTTGGGATTTTTAAATGGGGGCAGATTGCAAGACTCGATAAATCAAACTTATATTGCTTTAATCCCAAAGGTTAATGAGCCAAGAAGTGTAAATGATTTCAGACCTATAAGTCTTTGCAATGTGTTTTATAAGATCATTGCAAAGACTCTTGCTAATAGACTGAAGAGGGTGATGGATGCCATTATCTCCAAATGTCAGAGTGCCTTTATTCCAGGGAGATTGATATCAGACAATGTTATAGCAGCCTATGAAATGTTACACTCAATGAAATGTAGACAAAATGGTAGAGTTGGAAACATGGCAGTTAAATTAGATATTTCAAAGGCTTATGATAAGGTGGAATGAGATTATTTGGAGGCTGTTATGAAAAGACTGGGGTTTGGAGATAGATGGGTGGGTCTAATCATGAAGTGTATCTCATCAGTGTCTTATGCTATTCTTGTCAATGGTAAACCAGGTGACTTTATTTTTCCCACTAGAGGTTTGAGACAAGGAGATCCATTGTCTTCTTATCTTTTTCTTCTATGTGCAGAGGGCCTAAGTTCTATGCTTGAAAAAGCTCAAATCAGAGGTGATTTAAGAGGTGTTTCAGTGGCTCGAGGGGGTTTCAAGCTGACACACTTATTGTTTGCTGATGATTGCTTGATTTTTGGGAAGGCTACTTGGAAGGAATGGAAGACAATTAGTGGCATTCTTGATACCTATGAGAAGGCATCTGGACAAAGCTTGAACAAGCACAAAACAACTGTTTTGTTCAGTCCTACAACTGGTGCAAAAGTGAAAGGAGATATTATGAGGGATTGTGGGGCAAGAATTCAGAACAATTGTGAGAGATATCTTGGATTGCCAATAATGGTTGGTAGATCCAAATATCAAGCTTTTAATAGTGTGAAGGATCGAGTATGGAAAAAGCTAAGTAACTGGAAAAATCAATTTCTCTCCCCTTCAGGAAAAGAGGTTCTCTTAAAGGCAGTTATACAGGCTATCCCTACATATATATGAGTGTTTTCAAACTACCAAGGAAGTTATGTCATGAATTGGCAGCTCAAATGGCAAAATTTTGGTGGGGCTTCAAGCAGAAGGAAAACAAAATTCAGTGGAGGAAGTGGTCGAAGATGGGGTTATCAAAAAATGAGGGAGGTTTGGGTTTCAGGGAGGTAAAAGCTTTTAACAAGGCACTCCTTGCAAAACAGTGCTGGAGGGTTTTGATGAACCCTCAATCATTGGCTGCAGTATTATTAAAAGATAAGTACTTTAGAAACATTGACTTGTTACATGCTACATTGGGTTTTAAACCTTCTTTTATGTGGAGAAGTCTGTGGGATTCATTGAGTTTGTTGAAAGAAGGGTTGGTATGGAGAGTTGGGAATGGTAAAAGTATAAAAATATGGGGAGACAGGTGGGTTCCAAAGGCTGTGACTTTTAAAATTCAATCTCCTATACAAATACTGAATGCTGAGGCCAGGGTGGAGGAATTACTTTCAGGTGAGAATGGAGGATGGAATGAGGGACTTATAAAGCAAGTATTTGATAAAGAAGAGGCTGCCATTGTTTGTAATCTACCTGTCAGTTTTTCCAAACTTCCTGATAAGCAGATCTGGGCCTTCTCAAAAAATGGTATATACAATGTTAAAAGTGCTTATCATGTTGAAGTAAATAAAAAAAGAAGAGAGGAAGGGGAGGTTTCAGAAAGTGCAGGGGATATGTGGAGGAAATTATGGATGTTTAATATACCAGGGATTACAAAGATCTTTGTTTGGAAGGCTATTACAAATTGTCTTCCAACAAAGAAAAATCTGTTTAAGAGAAAGGTTGTAAAAGATGCTTTATGCCCAGTATGCAGAAAAGAGGATGAATCAATCTGTCATGCTTTGTGGAGTTGCAGTGGATCAGGGGATGTTTGGGCGTGTGAGTGGAGTCCAGTGCAGAAATGGTCAGCCAATGAAAGAGATTTTTTTGAACTTTGGTCTGAATGGTCTTTGAGGTTGACTCAGGATCAAATGGAACTAATAGCTATGGTGTTGAGAAGGATATGGTTCAAAAGGAATGGTTGGGTCTTTGAAAATAGATTTGAGGGGCCTAATGATGTATTTAGTCAAGCTGCAAATTGCTTGAGTGAATACCAGCAGGCACAGGAGACACAACAGACACAATCAAAACAAAGTAATTCTCAATGTGGCAGAGCTCTACATTGGAAACCACCTGAAGGGGATACGGTGAAAGTAAACTGGGATGCAGCTCTAAAAAGTGATGACAGAAAGTGTGGAATGGGGGTGGTGATCAGAGACAGCTGTGGTGATGTTTTAGCCTCATTATGCAGTTGCAGATTGAATGTTTCAAACCCTGTAATAGCAGAAATTCATGCTCTTTGGAGGACAATGAAATTATGTGAGGAATTGAAATTTAGTAAAGTGCAGTTGGAGGGAGATGCAAAGTCTGTGATCAATGCAGTTAATAATGCAGAAGAGTGTTGGGAATGGCATGGTCAATTGATAGAGGATGTGAAGTCTGTTTTGAAGAATAGAAAGCAGTGGTCTGTTTTACATGTTAATAGAGTTTGTAATAGTGTTGCACATGATCTAGCAAAAAGTGCTTTATTTGTAGAGGAAGAGAGAGTCTGGATGGAAGATCATCCACAGGAGCTGTTAAAAGCTGTGAACTTTGATAAACTTTGTAACTCAGGTAACAAGTAAATTCAATATATGAGGTATTCTTTTCAAAAAAAAAAAAAAAAAAGTATATTATTGAATTTAACTAACTATATAAGATATAGTTATATAAAATCCATATAATCAACTTTAGTTATTATACATTAGTATTACATGTTATTATATTTATATTTATATGATTAATATATAGAAAAACACATATATTTTTATGAAATATGTACATTATCAGAGTCGGAGTCGGATGAGGAGTCAGATAGGAGCAGAGTCGGATTTTTGCTCAACCCTACTCTCACCAAAGTCATCCCACACATTATCTTGAAGCTCACACATGTACAAGTCTGACATTCCTCCATATCTTCTATCCACCACCCTAGAAAGATTCAGTTGATTTTAATGTGCTTGAGAACATGCACCCACATACATGCACATCAATGAAAATTAAACTCCAAGGTAAAAAGGATGACAAGAAGTACAAGAAAAAATTTATTAAAGAAGAGCTTTCCCACCATTGATTTAAGAACAATAACATATCTCATTTCCCACTATTGATTAAATAAGAGCTTTTCCACTATTGACAAGAAGTAATTTTGAAATCACATAGATCGGATTTTCTAGAAATCCAAACTTTTGAAATCACACAAAAAATAAAACATAGATCGATCTAGGTTTTTCCCAAAATTTCAAAACTGCATAGATCCGTCTAAAGTGTTTCAAGAACCCAAAATTGTTTGTAAAGGCAGAGAAGAAAAAACATTACCAAGTTCTAGCTGCTTGCACCACGTCCAACTTCTTCTCGGAAGGAAAAAAATTTCAAATGGAAGAAGATGCATTGGAAGAAGACTCACTCATATGGGAAAAGTTAGAAAAAAACTAGAAAGGGGCAGAAAGAGAGAGGCATGGAAAAAACTAGAAAAAAATAAAAATAAATTACCTTTCTCAAGAGGATGAACTCAATTGGGAGAGAGGGCCAGAGAAGAATGGGGCAGATGGAGTTTGAAGATAGGCTTTTTTCATTGAGAGGATGCAAAATGAGAGAGGGAAGGATGAGAGGGACCTTTTTCAAAGTGATGTTACACTTTTACCCTTAGTAGAATTCAAAGACAAAGGTGATAAAGCACTTGCCATGTCAGTACGTAAGCATCTATACATTTTTCATTCGTATATTTAGCATTTTTCTTCAAAAAAAGGTAGCTAAATGGAAAAGTAGATTGCTTTTAGTAGGAGGAAAGCTAACTGTAATCAAATCAGTGTTTTCCTTTGTACTATTGCATATTTTATCTCTATTTTAGCTCCTCTAAAAAAGGTTACTGAAGTTCTTCATAGAGCGTTTTCAAATTTTCTTCTGGGGTGATTATGTGGGTCATGTAAAGAAAAATGGATTTCTTCAAAGAAAATTGCCAAACCTATTTAGGAAAGTGTTGCTAATATTCGAAACATTTCTTATTGACACTATGAAGGCTCTTCAATGTAAATAAGCATGGAAAGTTGTTGGTGACTCCCTTTGGGCAAATTATATGAGGCAGAAATACTTATCAAAGGTTGTTGCGATTAAAAATATGGTGCCAAAAATCTTAGACTCTTCTATTTGGAAATCTATTTGTCATCTTATATGTGTCATTGTTCAAGAGAGACAATGGTTAGTGAAAGATGGGTCAATTAATTTCTGGTATGAAGATTGGAAAGGAATAGGTTCTCTAGCAAATAAGTCTTTTATTATTATTTCCGCTTCACTAAAAATCAAATACATATGTTCAAGCCTGGATTGGAATTATACAAAATTGCTGTCATTTGGAGGATGTCCCTTATTATGCAAAGTCATGAAACACCCTATCAAGCTTAAATCTAGAGAGGACTGTAGAGTTTGGAAACATACCTCATATACTTCTTTCATTCATAACAAAGTCGCCACCCCTTGGAAACTCTAACTTGTAACTATTACATGGAATATCATCAAACAGTACCATCTAAAATTTGTTTGGACTAAGTGCATATGGAATCCTTTGTCACCTATTAAGATTAATTTGTTTATATGGAAGTTGTGGAGTGGCATCAAACTTGAAATACAGAACTGTGTCATTCCTTTAGTATCTTAGCGCAGTTGTTGTAAAAAGTTATGAAGGTGAAGCACATCTATTTTACTATTGTCCTCTAGCTGATAAGGTTTGGGCTTATTTCTCTAATTGTTTTGGATCTTCATCCCTTTACTCTAATTCATCAAAACATAAACGTTCATACTGGTGGTCTTTTTTAAGAGATGAGATCAGGATCACATCATTGTTTCTTTTGCTCTTTCTCTTATATTATGGGAGATCTACTTAACTTTGAATCTTACTAGATATGAAGACTCTCTAAGGACCGTGCACAACTATGCAACAGGATTAACGCTTGGTTGTAGGAGCTAAATTCATTGGTTAGGTCTTTGAAGCCTACACCAAAGTGTAGAACCTATGTTGGTAAATTTAAGTTGCACATTGATTGAGTTTAAAATGGGAACCTTAATATTGATAGTTTGTGCCATATAGGTTATGTGATAAATATTTTTGCTAAACTTTCTGCTTTGAAATATGGTTTATTAATATGCTATTAGGTACAAATTTTAGAATTATTAGTGGAGACAAATTCTTTACTTGCTATAAATTGGTTTAACAAAAAACAAGAACCTCTTTGGAAGTCTTTGAAATGTGAAACGATATACTTAATATCCATTATTTATTTTCTTTTAAATTTATTCATACTTACAAAGAAGAGAATAACTTATCTAATACTTCAGCAAATTTAGGAACTACTAATATAGATGTTTATTTTCACTCAGTTTTTCACTTACAAAAACACTTATGTAGTATATATATATTTTGGACAGAGCAGGACACCCTCACTTTAGACACTAGTTTTATACTTTTATGTTTTGATAGATAGTTTAAAACCATTATTGTATGGATTAATACTTTAGACGATTGTTTTCGCATATGAGATGAGATAAGATGAATTGAGATTAAAATTAAAAGTTGAATAAAATACTATTAAAATATTTTTTTAAAATTATTTTTATTTTTAGATTTGAAAAAGTTGTGATGTGAACTCGTAGAATCGAAATCCCTTGAACCCACAATCAAATTGAAAACTTACTTAAGAAAACCAAGATTCAAGTCAAGAAGATCTAAGCCCGTTGAAATTTTGTTTTAAGAACTTAGATTCGATGAGAATGCCACAAAGGGTTTGCCTTTTATAAGTTTTGAGTTCAATCAAGGATAAGTAGAGAAAATTGAAAATTCTCTATGAAAAGAAATTCATTCACATTCAACATGTCGCAAAATGCGGCTACAAGTTGTTTTTAAACCCCTTCATGAAACCCTAGGACCAACTAAGGCCTTCATTAATTAAAAGACATGGGTTGAATATCTTCAAACCCAAAACATCATAAACTACACACCTAAAACTAATAAAAATAGTTCACTTAATGAATTAAATATAGAAATATAAACTTGGCTCACACGCTTATACTTAATGAAATAAAAAGTCTACACTAAACCACTAAGCTATGTCGCTCCCCTCTATAGCTTGTATCACATGGGTTAAAGCTAATTCTTACTCTTTCAATCCCATCTTGAATGTTAAAGTCTTGCTTAATGAATTTGCAAACTAGGGCCCAAGTGGATTGCATCAGTCCTTATATTGCTTCCTTGATCTTCTTAACTCTTGACCTTGTGATTGGCCCATTTAGAACTTTGAATGGATTTTTAAGACTCAATCCACCATGATACCCATCATTCCCCTTATCCTAAAAAGATTCGATTTCAAATTGTCACATGCATCAAAGGGAGAAAGATCAGAAACATTAAAAGTAGAAGAGACATTATACTCACTTGGAAGGTCTACTTTATAAGCATTATCATTAATTTTCTTAAGGATTTAGAAAGATCCATCTTCTTGAGGATGCAATTTAGTCCTTCTATGGGCTGAAAATATTTCTTTGCACATGTGAACCCAAACCTAATCTCCTGATTCAAAGATGGCGTGCCTTCGCCCTTTAGTGGATTGGAAAGCAAACTTTTCATTCTTCTGTTTAATTTGAAACTGTACCCTCTCATGAATTGATTTCACCAATTCTGTCTTCTTGTATCCATCCAAACTACTCTATTCATTAATAGGTAAATATTAAATTTAAAGGAGTAAGTGAATTAAAACCATAAACAATTTCTAATGGAGAATAAAAAGTAGTAGTATGTATAGTCCTATTATATGCAAACTCTATAAATGGCAAATAGTCCTCCTAAGTTTTTAAATTCTTTTGAATGACAACGCGTAAGAGTTGAGTTAAAGTCTTGTTGACTACTTCAGTCTATCCGCCAGTCTGTAAATGACAAGTAGTGAAAAATAAAAGTTTAGTACCTAATTTTTCCCACAAAACCTTCCAAAAGTAGCTAAGTAATTTAATATCCCTATGAAAAATAATACTTCTAGGTATACCATCTAGTCACACTATTTTCTTGAAAAACAAATCAGTTATGTTTGTAGCATCATATGTTTTATGTCATGGAAGGAAATGTGGCATTTTACTAAATATGTCTACTACCACAAAAATAGAATCTCTACCACTTTTTATTCTAGGCAGCCCCAAAACAAAGTTCATAGATATGTCTATCCATGACTGACTAGAAACGGGTAAGAGTGTCTGTAATCAATGTGGTAAAACCTTAGATTTGGTTTTTCTACATGGAATGCACCTATCACAAATTTGAGTGACGTCTCTTCTCATCCTAGGCTATAAGAAATGTTTATGTAAAATTTTTAAGATTTTCCTGACACCAAAGTGTCCCATTAATCCCCCATCATGTGCCTCACGTACCAATAATTCACACATTGAACAATTTGGCCCACACGATTTGTTTTCTTTAAACAAATAACCATCATACTTGTAAACTTACCAAATGCCATTTTATCACACGCCTTATATATAAGAAAAATCAGCGTCATTGACATACACATCTTTTACGTATTCAAACCCAAGCATTTTAGCACTCATAGAAGTCAGAAGTACATATCTCTGTGCTAAAACATTAGCAACAATGTTCTCCTTACCTTATTTGTAATGGATGACATAAAGAACGATCTCGTTGTATTCCACTGATTTAGCATGCCTCTTATTTAATTTACCTAGACCATTGAGATGCTTCAATGATTCATCATCAATATGGATCACAAACTCCTTAGACTAAAGGTAGTGCTGCCACGTCTCTAGAGTGTAAACAAGAATATAAAATTCTTTGTCATAAGTGGGATAATTCAGGGCCGCCCCACTTAGTTTCTCACTGAAGAAGGCTATGAGCCACTTATCTTGCATCAAAACGGTTACAATTTCTATTCCTGAAACATCACATTTAATCCCAAAAATTTTGTTAAAGTTAAGTAATACTAACACGAGTGCGGAACATATCATTTCTTTAATAATAGCAAATGCATTTATTTGATCAATCCCCCAATGAAATCTAACATTTTTTTTTTTAATATTTCAGTAAGTGGTGTAGCAATGGTGCTAAAATTCTTAAAAAAACACCTATAAAAGTTAGCTAAACCATGAAAGCTTCTTACCTCAGTAATGCCTTTAGGTGTTGGCCACTTCTTGATGGCCTTGACTTTCTCCTCATCCACCTTAATACCTTTTGTACTAACAACATAATCAAGAAAATAAAATTTTCCATAAAAAGGATATATTTCTTAAAATTAGCATACAACTTTTCACATCTCAACACATCTAAAATACTCAATATGTTCATTTAAGTTTTTATTGTACACTAGGATATCATCAAAGTACATGACTACAAATTTGCCTATAAACACACGTAATACATGGTTTATTAATCTCATGAAAGTACTAGACGCATTTATAAGTTCAAATGGCTTAATCAACCATTTATAGAGTTAATATTTAATTTTAAAAGCAGTTTTCCATTCATATCCCTATTTCATTCTAATTTGATGGTATCCACTTTTAAGATCTATTTTATTGAAAATACATGAGCCATGTAATTTGTTAAGTATATCATCTAATCTAGGAATAAGATGACGATACGTTACCGTAATATTGTTGACCACTCTGCCATCAACGTACATCCTCCAATTCTCATCATTCTTTGGTACTAGTAGCACTAGTACTGTATATGGGTTCATGCTCTCTCTCGCGTACCCTTTGCTCATCAAATCTTCAACTTGCATTCGAAATTCCTTTGTCTCCTACAGATTACTGCTATAGGCTGGTTGGTTTGAAATAACGATTTTAGGTACGAAATCAATTTGATGCTCAGTGCCTCTAATGGGTGGCAACTCACTCCCATCTCCTCCGAAATTACATCCTCGAACTCCTGTAACAAAGAAACAGTTAAACTAGGAAGAGATTAGTTAGTTTCATTAAGATTAATATAAGATTCTTTGTAAACAAGAAAAATCATAGGCTAATCTGCTAAGAAGGCTCTCTTAACCTCACACTCATTTGCATAAAAACTCATCTTTGTCTTTCATTTTCTCTCTACAGATTCTCTTTCTTTTTTCTCTCTTGACCCCACTTTCTTTTCTTTATTTTTAGCCACTTTTCTATTTTCTTTTTCAGTCTTTTTTTCTTGAGGTTTCAGCCTCATCCTCATTTTTCTTTTCTCTTATTTTTTTCTTATGTTTCAACCTCACATTTTTTTTTTCTCAATCTCACTTTTCAGCTTTAGTTAATCCTTATAAACCTGTTTTGGGGTTAAATGAACAAGTTTAATTATTTTTTCATCCTTTACAAGGTTGTACTTGTTCATAAACCTTACATGAATCACTCACCTATCATATTACCACGGTCTCCCTAACAAAATATGACCAGCATGCATATGAACTTCATCACAAAGCATATCATCACTATACCTCCTAATGGTAAAAGTCACCAAAACCTGATTATTGACCTTGACCTCCCCACATTCATTCAATCATTGCAACTTATAAGGTCTATGATATTTTAGTAAAGGTAAATTCAATTTCTCAACTAGGGTAGTACTAGCTATATTGGTGCAAATTCCCTTGTCTATAATCATACTACACACCTTGTTGTTTACATAACATCTAGTATGAAATATGTTTTCTCTGCTACTCTATATCATCTATTTTAATTTGCATATTGAGAGCACACCTAGCAACAAGTGACTCACCTTCTATGGGATATTCCACTTATTCAACATCACTAGCATCGACCAACTTGGGTATCTCATCACTATCATCATCACTCTCAATCATCACCTCCCCAGTGTCAAGAACAACCATCACCTACTTGTTTGGAAATTGAGATGTGATATGTTCTGAACTCAAATATTTAAAATATTTAATATCTCTATTCCTTGAAGGTTGAAAATCTACCTTGGGTTTGTTCTTGCTAGTTCCCTCATCTTTTCCCTTTGGTGGTTCAGTATTCCCTTTTATTACAGTTCAATCATTTCTATCTCACTTTGGTTTCCAATGAGTGCTAGAAATTGAAGTATATATTATTGCTCTCTTTCTCTTTAACTGCCTCTCCACCTTCATAACACTATGTCTTCTACCTCCATATAATGCTGCAACTCAACTATATTAGTTATGTTCCTATCCAAACCACTTAAAAATTTGGCCATTGTGGCCTCCCGATCCTCCTTTACATTAGTCCGAATCATAGCTACTTCCATCTCTTTATGGTAATTATTTACATTCCTAGATCCTTGTGTAAAGTTTTGTAATTTTTAGTAAAGATCTCTATAGTAGTGGTTAGGTACAAATCTCTGTCTCATGAGAACTTTCAACTCACCACATATTTCTACAGGTTTCTCATGATTCTTCCTCCTATTGGTCACTAATTGAGCCCACCAAATAATTGCATAATCAGTAAACTCAATACCGCCAACTTCACCTTCTTCTCCTTTAAATAATTGTGACAATAAAAAATCTATTTTCTTCTCCCACTCTAAATAAACTTTAGGGTCATTCCTACCTTGAAAAGATTATATTTTCATTTTGATGCTCCCAAAGTTCATATCTACCCCATCTTGACCCCTTGGATTTCTCCTAAGTCCTCTTCCACGCCTACCTTCTCTAGGTCTATCCATTCCATCCATTCCAACTTCAAATGCTATGTCTTCCTCAACCTCAACATCTTTTTCTTTCTCATACTCATTTTTAACACTAGGCTTACATCCCATCCTATCTCACCCATCTTGTAGATTTCTTATTATTATCTCTTATTGATACATCATATCTCTCACATTCCCTAACACCAAATTCAACCGTTTAAACTGTTATTGCATGGCCTGCAACACAAAGAATGAGTTATCCACCTCCTCTTTAGGTGCTGACTCACTTTTATGAGACATTTTTAATGCGCTGCAAAATAAGAATGTTAGTGGTAAAATCTCACACACTCCTTTATGTGTTTACCTCTCAAATATTGTCACTTCACTCGTATTTTATTCTTTTGACTTTTTCAATACTATTCTCACCCACTTTTGCCTTTTACCTCACCTATTTTTCCTTTTAAGTTCTTTAAGATCTAGTTGAACTAAATCAAGACACAATCTTATATTATCCAACCATTAATATATTCAGAAAACAAGAAATAAATAAAATAACATGAATCTCAAGGAATTTGTACGAGAAAAAAAGCAATTAAGAAACAAGATAGTAAAGATGATATATTCAACTCCTTTGAAGATAAAGATCAATCAACACCAAATCATTTCAATTTTTAGATTACAAATTATATCAAACAGCAAATTCTAAAATTTCTTTCTTTCTTTCTTCTTTTTTCTTTATTTTTTCTTTCTTTATTTTTTTTATAACTATGCAGAAACCTTTGAATACGCTATCTTTTTTTAATATAGATTTGGACACAAACAGCAACAATAAGTGCAATTTTCAAAAAAGATTGATCAGATTTCAACAACAAGAAATGAAAATAGAAGGAATCAAAGCAAAGATTATAGATATGAAAATTACAGATCTGGAAATTAAAGTAAAGATTCGTGTTATCAATTAAAGAATTCATAGATATGAATTCTTGAGTCAAGTACACGAGTAATCAATTGTGAAAGTCACAAATCTGAATTCAAATACACAAAATTAACAAGAATGAAGACGGAATTGCATATCATAATAGAAAACCTTAGAACACGTCTAAGATAAAACTCAAATGCAAGAATTAAAAATGATAAATCAGACTTAATTTGGAGCCTAAGCTCTGAATACCAAATAATGTGAACTTGTGAGATTGAAATCTCTTGAACCCACAATCAAATTGAAAGTTTCCTAAAGAAAGTCAAGAATCAAATCAAGAATATCTAGACTCGTTGAAATCTTGTTTCAAGAACCTATATTAGGTGAGAACGTCACAAAGGGTTTGTTTTTTATAAGTTCTTAGTTCAATTAAGAACAAGTACAGAAAACTAAAAATTCTCTATGAAGAAAAACTTCATTTATGTTCAACATGTTTAAAAAATGTGGCTACAAGTTGTTTTTAAAACCCTCCATGAAATCCTAAGGCCGATTAAGGCCTTCGTTAATTAAAAGACATGGGCTGAACATCTTCAAGCTTAAAATATTCTAAACTACACGTCTATAACTAATAAAAGAAGTCTACTTAATGAATTAAATATAAAAACATAAAATAGATCTACACGCTTATACTTAATGAAATAAAAGGTCTACATTAAACTACTAGGTTATGCCGCCCTCCTCTGTAATTTGTATCACATGGATTAAAGCTGATTCTTCTTCTTTTAAATCCATCTTGAATGTTGGTCTTTTACTCGATGAATTTACAAACTTGGGCCAAGTGGACTGTATTAATTATTGTATTATTTTTTTGATCTTTTTAATTCTTGACTTTGTGATTGATTTATCTGAAACTTGCAATGGATTTTTAAGATTTAGTCCACCATGGTGCTTATCAAATTGAATTATTAATTTTATTTTATTTGATAATTTAAGAAAATAGTAATGATAAGATGAGATGAAAATGAAATTAGATTAGTTAAAAAAGGAAATGTCAAAACGCTAGTCGTTCACCGTGTGATCCTCGCGTAACTGTCACTTCTAGTTCTCGTTAGTAGACTCAGAAATATCTGGCCCCGTGTCGTCCTCGGTAGCCATCTCCCTCCCTCCCTCCATTATCCATAGTTGCACACTGTACAGATATATGCAGAGAAGCCTCTCTCTTTCCGAGAGCTTCTATTGTCGATGGCAATTATTACAGCGTCGTCACTGCCAGGCCTCAACCTCTTCTCCTCTCTCCCTTCGACACCACCCCCAAATGACCACTCTATCCCGACCTCCTCCAAGCCTCCTCCCTCCCCGCCCATCCCTATACCCAAATACCCTCCTCCTCCTCCTCGCAAAAACTCCCCCAAGCCCCCTACCAACCCTGCCCTCAAAACCCTCCACCGCCGCACGAAATACTTCAAGCCCGTCAAGGAAGGTGTCATTGCCTCCGACGGTGACCGCTCCGTCCTCGTCGGCGATTCCGGTGTCTCCTATCTCCTCCCCGGAGCCCCCTTCGAGTTCCAGTACAGTTATTCCGAGACCCCCAAGGTCAAGCCCCTGGCCATCCGCGAGCCCGCCTTCCTGCCCTTCGCCCCGCCGACTATGCCGAGGCCCTGGACTGGGAAAGCCCCATTAAAGAAGAAGAAGGATAAAAAGGTTCCTCTCTTCGACTCGTTCAACCCTCCGCCACTGGGGAAGATGGGAGCTAAGCAAATGGAAATGCCGGGCCCGCTTCCTTTGGGAAAGTATCCGAAGGATGGGAAAACGAGGGAGGAAATACTTGGAGAGCCTCTGAAGAAGTGGGAGATCAAAATGTTGATTCAACCCCACTTGAAAAATAACCGCCAGGTCAATCTTGGTAAGTTTTCCGTTGGATTATTCCTATTTGCTACGCTGTTTGATGCTCTGTTTACGTTCGTAAATTTCTGAATAAGATTTGTTTAAATTTGGATGGATTTAGGAAGGGATGGGTTGACGCATAACATGTTGGAGCTGATACATTCACATTGGAAGGGGCAGCGCGTTTGTAAAGTTCGTTGTAAAGGGGTTCCCACTGTAGATATGAATAACGTTTGCCGTCATCTTGAGGTTATTACATATCTTTACCATTCTCTAATTTTCCTCATTTTTCATTTTACTAGCTTATTAGCTCTTATTAAAACTTACTTTACAAGGAAGGCAATTGAAAGAGAATTTAGGTCTCGAAGAAAGAGAATTTCATAAAATCCCGTTACACCTTTGAGAGATGTAATGGGATTGTGGGTGCTCAAGATGCACAAGCTATAACAGGCTGCTGAATGTGGCTACATATTTTGTGTCCCCATCACACCACTTTGTTCTAACTGAACAATAGCACATTGTACTAACCATTTGAAACCACTATTGTATTTGTTTGTAGTTTATTTGAGATTGCCCTGCAGCTGCATTAAATCGGTCCTTTGTGGAAGTCGTGTTTAATGCTTTTGTAGAATATGAAGAGATACACCTAGATCGCCTTAGTTGCCTCTATTTCTAATCTAAGTTGAATTAATTTCTTCATTTTGCCAAATGAGACATTTCTCCTGCATGAATGAGTTTTTTTACTATCAGAACACTGTATAAAAGGCCGATTTTTTAATGCTTCTAAAATCTTGATGTCTTAGAATTTGCTAACAAGTCATTAAATTTTTTTCCCTTATGAGTTTGAAGGGATGGTCAGACTAAATTTCCAATCTACTTTACTTTAATTTACTAAAGAATACTCTAGCTTTGTGCTCAAGTTTTCCTTATAATGACAGGAAAAAACTGGGGGAAAAATCATTCATCGTGTTGGTGGTGTAGTTTATCTTTTCCGTGGCAGAAACTACAATTATCGCACTCGTCCACAGTACCCAGTGATGCTCTGGAAACCAGCTACTCCAGTCTACCCAAAACTTATCCAAGAAGCTCCAGAAGGACTTACAAAAGCCGAAGCTAATGAATTTCGAGAGCAGGGAGAGAAACTTTTGCCAATATGTAAATTAGGTAAATTCACCAGTACTATTACTCATTCTTTTGAACTGTCACCTTGTCAGAAAGGTTGTTTCTTGTTGATTTGATTCATGGTTTGTTTGTTTATCCGTTTCAAGTAGCTAGAGCCATAGGATGTGAAGGAATCTAGGAAAGCTTTTTGGATAAGCAGAACTAGGTTGAACTAAGGATTGACTAATCCATTGATGTTTAGTCTCATGGCAGAAAAATATCATTAGTTTAAATATGGGTTCTGAATTTCTGAATTTAATTATGACTTCTCACACTTATACGTACTTTGTCTATACTAAGCCATTTGCTTAATGTTCGTTGCTTGTGTGTGCTGCAAGGTGTTATTTTTCTTTAGGTTTGCTATCATGGTGGAGATTAAGAGTTTCAAATATGACAAAGTATAAATGCGTGATCTACACCCAAGTTCTGTTCTTTTCAATTCCTAGTCAATTAAAACTATTTCTTCCTTCTTTCACATTGCAGCAAAAAATGGAGTATATATCACCCTGGTGAAAGATGTTAGGAATGCTTTTGAAGGAAGTCCATTAGTGAAAATTGACTGCAGAGGGATGCACGCAAGTGATTACAAGAAGTTAGGTGCTAAGCTTAAGGTATGTAACATTTTCTCTTATTCTAACTCCTCAGGACTTGAACCTGCGCCCTTGTGCTTTGCAGCCAAAGACTTTACCATCGCACCAGATGATGGCCCCTTTAGGCATTCAAACAGTTAGTTAGTAGGAAATGCTTGTTGTGAATGTTGTTTGATTTTGTTTACTTTGTTTATTGTTGCTTCAAGATTGTTTTCTAACTTCTGTCCTCTCAACACGGGACAGGAATTGGTTCCTTGTGTGTTATTATCATTTGACAATGAACAAATACTAATGTGGAGGGGACGAGATTGGAAATCAATGTACCAAGATGCTCCTTTAGCCTCAATGCCCTCGGAATGTGGGATTGCAGGTGATATCAATTCTTCAGGTATGCACTAGAGAAGGGACATGATGAGCGACATTGTGATTGCACAACTTTCCTTTGTATCTATAATTTTTTGGTCGGTAATTGAAAGTGCAGACATGCAAGTCTAGGGCCCTACTGCCTGCTACATTGTCATAGTTCTGATAAAAGATGATATTGTGCAAACATCAAATTGTAGCAAATAATATCCAGTTAGGAAGGCACACGATTTTGGATGTCATAATCATAGGAAGACAATATGTTGCTGAGATGGGTTCTAGATGATGGAAAAGGTCCCTTCAGGGACATACGCCGATAAAATTGGAATGATACAGAGAAGATTAGCATGACCCCTGCGCAAGGATGACATGCACAAATCAAGAAATGGTCCAAATTTTTACTTATCAAAAAAAGATGATGGAAAAGTGTGATAAGTTTTGTGTTCATAGTGCTCACTGTGTTGTGGATGGTAGATCTTTGCATAAATTAAACGTATGACTGAATCTTAAAGAACTTAAAAGAAGATATCTCCACTCCAATTTCAAGGAAGCCTTTGTTGGCCATTGGATAGGAAATGATTTTGCACAAGGCAGGTACCTGATTGCCTCCTGTTTCTTTTGGAAAAAAGTTAAACAGGACCTAACCAAGTGCTGCAAGAGAAGTGGATTCCTTGAAATTGCAGTACCAAGAACTGCATTATGCTGGGCTATAAGTAATCCATGTGCTTCTTTTGTTTTCATCCCCTAATTGCAAATTTAAACATAGCACGTTAACCTGGGTTTAAATTTTAGACAATTAGTTGGGTAGTTTAAGAGTGGCATAATATTAGCTTGTAGGGGCCACCCCCCTCTCTGCTTTCCCCCAAAAAATAAAACTAGGGGGCCTGGTTATGAGGTTGGTTTGAATGTGGTATATGTTCCAAAAATAGGAAAGTAATCTCCAGTCCACAAAAGATTAACTTTCCCCAGCAGTAGTAGGCAGTTAATGATTGATATTGTGGTTATCTCGTCAATTGCCCATCGCTGTTTGATAATATTGTGACCAGATGATTGTCAATGTTAATATTCACTTTTCATAATTTTTTGCAGGCAAAGATGATGATTGTATTGATGCTGATGCGAAAACGGTGAGGACTAGCCCTAAAATGATGGCATTGTGGAAGCATGCAATAGAGTCCAGCAAAGCTTTATTGCTGGATGAAACTAATCTTGGTCCTGATGCTCTTTTCAAAAAGGTCGAGGAATTTGAGGGTATTTCACAGGCAACAGAGCACTCCTATCCAGCATTAATCTTGTCGAGCAAAGATGGAAGAAGCAGTTCAGTAGCAGAATCTGAAGATGATTCTCAAAGTGACGGTTATATCGAAGATGAAATCTACAGTGATAGTGATGACGACGATTACGTAAATTATGATAGTGATTCATTTGAAGATGTGGACTCATCAGTCCCACCGGGTTCCTTACCTGTCGATATGATAGCAGAAAAGCTCAGATGGGAATGAAATTGCAAAGAAGGATCTCACAAACGTACAAAAGTGGGGTTGCGAAGTTGATTACTTTTTACTAGAAGAAAATGAGGAGCTTGGTAGCTCAAGATTGGCGAGACATTATTTGGAGGGAAGAGTAGAAAACGAAAATATGGAAATGTATAGATATGTCTGACAGGACTGTCTTGTTGTCTTCATCCGTGGCTGGATCACATGGTGTTGCCTAATCAAATATTCTATGCAATGAAGATGGAATTGTTGCACTTGCCCAAGTGTGTATCTTTGTAGATTATGAAAATCTCTATGGCAGCATTTCTTTTCCCAGCTTATAATTAATGAGATTATAATATTGGTGGGGTGGGTGAATGTTCTTCCTCTGTATTAAAAATTAGTCGATCCAACCTTGAAGTCAAAAGGGAGGATGGAAAGAAAGGCACCCAAAGGAGGAAAAGTAAATGTTTGTTTGTTTGTTTATGGGTGAGAGGATGCGCCATTTATTAATAAATTAGGTTGGTTGGTTTTGTTTCATATTCAGCATGATTTATTTATTTATTTATTTATGAGCAGTTTGACTAATTTGTGGCTTTGGGACCAATTATTTTTGTATAAAAATTGCACTTTGGATCATCTCCCATGTTTTTTACAGTTGAAATTTAGGAAATGTTATTACAATATTTATGTTAATAATAATCGTAGTGTAAGATTGGTTGTAAATGACATGTAATTGCTTTTGGCTGTTTGTTAACTGTTTTATGATGAATGGAAATTTCTGATGTTATCAAAAAAAAAAAGGAGGAATTGAGTTGGAACTGAGCCATTAGATTAAAGCCACGTGTCCGAAGAAATGGAGCCAAACCGGAGTCTAGAAACTACGGCAACGAAAATGAAAGAAAGAAAGAAAGGACAGACGCAAGTGAAGGGAAAGAACAAAGAAGTGGTTGTGTTGGTATTATCAGTTTGATGCTGAGGCTCTCTCTCTCTCTCTCTCTCTCTCTCTCTGTGGGTGGTCCTCTCACTGTCTTTGGTTTGCTTCTTGTCAGCAAATTGCTTACTCCTACCAAATCCTTTAAAAATAAATTTATAAATATCGTGATTTGATAATATATATTATTTTTATTATAAAATAGATATTAGTATATATATATATCAATTTATTTTTATGAAATCACGTGACGCTTCATTGAAAAAAAGTGCATTCGACGTCTTATCTACTGAATCTTCTCTAATCCAAGAAGTTAGTCTGCGCCATCACACAGCAAAAGCGCATCCATCTTTTGTTATCGTACTCTCTCTCTCTCTCTCTCTCTCTCGATCGATTGCAGCAAAGGAAGAAGCAAAGCATCTTCTTTTGCATTGACGTCTCTGTCCTCTGCATTTCATTTGGCAAAACCGGAAGTGCCATACCTTTCTTTTTCGTAGGAATAGACCTTCTTTTCTCTCTTTTCTTGTTTCAATGTATTTTTTGGGTGAAACCAATCTAAAGAAAGGAATCTCTGTAGTATTTAGTAATATTGACAATAACCCATATTATATATTAGTCCTTAGTTCTTCTGCTTGTTCCTTACTTGTGTAACACGAATTTTGGATAACTTAAAAATGATTGTTACGATAAACTACTAGCTCGTTAGTTGAATTTGATTGCCGTGTAGAATGATGGGGATTGAAGTTTCGAGTATTGGGTTTCTATCCGTATAGGAATACTTTGTTTTGTAGATTTGCTGGTTCTTCAAGTTTTTAAACTCTATAGCTTGGTTGTAATCGAAGTGTTTGCGGGAAATTGTCTCTCTGTAACTTCGTTTTTTCATCCGAATTTATTTTTTGAACTCGGTTTTGATCTAGAAATTTGTTCTTTTTTATTTTTTCATTGAATTATTTGGTTCTGGCCGTATCAATTTTGGTACAGTATATTTCAATTGGGAAACTTTGATCTTATTTGTGCATTCTAGCATCTAGTTTCTTTTCTTTTCTTTCTTTTTTTATTTTTATTTTGAAGGGGGGGGGGGGGGCGCCGGGGGGGGGGGGGGGGGGGGGGGGTGGAGGGTCAAACGGAACTTTTATCGAGTTCATTTCTTTTTCCATCACAAGGCACACGCACTTCTTTTCTTTTCCCACTTTTTTTTTTTTTTTGTCTCCTAAACAATAAAACAATAACTGTATGCCTTTCTCCCCTGAAATGTGCCATCATCCATCTGCATGCTGTAGCCTGCCATTTTATACCAGCATATGGCTCTAGGAATTAAACTCGAAAATATGATGAATAGTGGAGCAAGTGATAATGGTGTGTTTAGTTTCCTGACAGGATCCTCAACCCATACTTGGCAGCCTGTCATGACTAGTGAAGATACAAACACTCCAAGTTATTGGTTGAACTGGAGGTTCTTCCTCTGTGCACTATGGATTTTGGCCTCAATGGTTCTGGCATCAATTCTAATATGGAAATATGAAGGCTTCAGCAAGCGAAGACCTGGCAGGAGAGAAAACCAGCGAGAAATAGTGGTGTCTTTGTCTGAAGATGAAGCCTGGAAGACGTGTCTCAAAGGACTCCATCCTGGCTGGCTGCTTGCTTACAGAACAATTTCATTCATTGTGCTTTTGGCATTGCTCATTGCTGATGTTGTTGTCGCTGGAGGTGGCATTTTTTACTTCTATACTCAGTAAGCCCTCCTTTGCCCATCTGTTCATCTTTCATCTGTGTAATTCGGTATACTTCCATGTAAGATAGGTTTCAAAGTGCTGTGCTCAAATAAGAAACCTCCTTTAAAGAAGTCTCCTCCAAAATTTTATAATATTTTGGATGTCACCATTTGATTCCTGACCAAGTTTTGAATACCATACCGAATGTCATATCGGTCAAGGTACTGGAACGAAATATTTCGCTATCGGTACCGTTTCGGGATAGTCGATATATCAATAAATTATATATATAAATATATATAAAAATTATATTCCAAAATAATAGTCTATATATGAATAAATTATATATAAATATATATATATAAATTATAAATAGCCTGGTTTAAATTGGGGGTAAAAAAATGAGTTTACAGTTTGAAGAAATGAAAAAAAAAAAGGCCAAAATATCGGCCGGTATGTAGGCCGGTACGACCAGTATTTGGGGCGGTATGAAACAAGTATAATACCTGTACTGGACCAGTGGCCGGTACGGCATATACCGGCCAGTACCGATAAGGTATTTAAAACAATGTTCTTGACTGCTTTAGTATTTAAATCTACATTATTCTTCTCTTCTTACAAAATCCAAGCAGACAACCTAAATTTTTTGGGGGCTTTATTCAGCATGCTAGAAATAGAGGATGGTATACTTCTACCCACTTCAATGGAGCACAGCTTCAATCCATGGATTTTTTTAAACCCCTGGAACATAATATATTTTCTGTCTTAGTTAATAACGGGAGCTTATGTCGGGGAGGGAAAGGTCTTGTGATTGGTTTCTCATTAAGGGAGTATCTGTATAAGCAGCTGTTAAATATCAAGTTTGATCAGAGGAATAAAAGAAAATGCCACTTTTGCTGATTATGTTTCTTGTGATTTTTTCATTGGCAACAGGTGGACATTTTCTCTGGTCACAATCTATTTTGGGGTACATTTTCTAACTCTTGAGTACTCATAAAGATCCTTGCTTTAACAGTTTAGTAACTTTGTATTGTGATCAAATTTAAAAGGAGTCTAAAGTCTGATACAGATGAAATGGTGACATTATTCTCTCTCTATGTTTGTTGGAATGCTTCACCAATTGTCCGTTCTTTTCAATTCATATTCTTGTCCACGTTTGTTTTATATATATATATATAAAAAGACGACGGTACCCCATAATCCCTCAGTTGTGGTGGAGGAATACCATAGTTACAATTCTTTACCTTAGGGGTTACAGTATAAACACCCAAAACCAAGGTGCAAAAGCATTATCAAATTTTTATTCCTAGACAAAAAGAAATTCATTTACTTCAAATGTAAGAAAGCCAAGCTCTATCAAGTACCAAAGCACCTTGCACATTTCATTGTAGATTGTTCCAATAATAAAAGCGATTTTCTCCTAGTGCTCCTAATTTGGCTAAACTGTCTGCAACTTGGTTAACTTCCTGAAATATATGTTGAGGTGAGAAGTTGCATGCCCTCTGCATATCTCTGATCCGATCACCCAGCTCTGAAATACCATGGACAGCAACCTTTTCCTTGCACCCAACTAACCACCACCTGTGAATCCAATTCCAAAATCAACCTCCTAGCAGTTTTAGTCAAATGCACAGCTGAATGCCTTCTGGGATGGTTCTCATTTCAGCCAGTGTTGGTACCTTCCCCATATCAAGCAGAGAAGGCCACCAAGAATTGCCTCCTTTCATTTCTCACCACACCTCCACCTTCACAAGGACCCGGGTTATCAAAACAACAGCCATCTACATAGTTTAATCCTGCTACCAGCCAGCTTCCTCCAGAATTGGACTCTAACCTTCGGCCTTTGAACCTCTATTGTCAGTATCCCAATTGCTGAAAGATCTTCTTGTCAAAACCAGAAATCTGTTTCACCTTAGTTATTATGCACACAACATCAACTATCAGTCTATCATCATCTTCACCTGAATAAAAATACCCTCCAGATTTTGTGGCTTCCCTTCCATTCTTGCTTGGCATCTTCTCACCCAAATGTTCCAACTTATTATAGAGGGGAGAATCCTGTCCACATATGTTTGATATCACTACTTGGCTGTGCAGTTTTCCCATGGAAAAACACAACAACCATCTGTCTGTCAATGTTTCAAAATCTATTGGAACTCCATTTTGCTTGTGCACCACCAATAAGTTACTAATCTCTCAACTTTAATATGTAGCTTGGGTCTTCACTCTCCATTTATGGTTGTTGCAAGCGCAACAAAGTTGGAGGAAATGCAGCTTATCATGCAAGTTTAGATGCAGAGCGAGGAACCTATATGGCCCCCACACTAGGGGAAAGTGCAGATATGTCCAATATGTACAAGACTTCAGATACCAGTGAAGAATCTCACACCCGCCATACTGCAGGTGTATGGGGTTATATCTTTCAAATCATATTTCAGGTATTTGTTTTCTACATGCCACAGTTTTTTTTAATGAATTTAAACTTGTTTGGTTCTTGAGTATTTTGTCTTCTCAGTAGCTATTGTTACATATATTATATTCATTTTGATCCTTTAGATGTTATTTTAATCTTGATTATCTGTCTTTAGCAGAGAAAAAGGTTCCAACTTTCCATAAATTTCTTCAGCATCTTCCCACTATTAAATAGTAGTGGGAAACGCTAAATTGTGCTTATTTTTGGCTTTGGTGGACTAGAAAGTCTGTTGAATTTTATTTTCTACCTACAGATGTGTGCAGGTGCTGTGGTGCTCACCGATTGCGTATTTTGGCTTATTCTTTATCCCTTTCTAACAGCCAAAGATTATGATTTAGATTTTGTAAGTACAAACTTAATATCACACTTGCTGTGTTGCTTCCTTTGTTTAAACCATATATGTCGCTGTACATGTGATCAAAACCTTGACACCTTTCTCCAAGTTTCTGGCTTTATTAAGGTTGATGTAGAGGGTTCAGACATGACAGTTATATATATTTATCATTTGGGAAGTGTTTAGACTGAGTTGATTGGTTCTGCTTGAACAAAAAACTTAAGTCAGAGTTGAGCCTTGACATTTTCATTGGATCTTAAAGTCAACTTGCAACTAGAATTCTCTGCCCTCTTCCCATTATCAATACTGAAAGCAACAAAAGGAGTAGTGGGTAGGAGAAAATTTTGGGGAAGTTAGCAGTTGCAAGTTTTCTTTTATATCTTGTTCCTGCAATTTAGCAAGTTTTCTTTTACATCAAAGTGCTTGCAGTTCCATGCCAATGTCACGATCATCAGACCTGTTGTTCTCCCAAATATGACTTGAATTTTTCTTTATATCACAACTGGTTCCATCTGATGAGTGTATTCGCCTTTAAACTGCAGTTGATTGTTAGTATGCACTCAATCAATGCCATTCTCCTCCTCGGTGAGACAATTTTAAATTGCTTGGTAAGGGTTTCCTCAATGATTTTAGCAGTTTCTCTTCACTTATGTTAATATCCTTATGATCAGTTCAAAATGAAAACTATATATCTCCTTGTTCCAGCGATTCCCAGTGTTTCGGATAGCATATTTTGTGCTTTGGACGGGTATATTTGTCATTTTCCAATGGATCATCCATGCTTGTGTTTCCATATGGTAAATATTTACCCTGTTCTGTTAATTAGTTATTGTTATAATCTTATTTTTACTGTTGTTATCCTTTTTTTTATATATATTTTAAATATCACTTTGTGTGAGTAGTTGTTCTGCATTGCATTTACACCTTTTCCATCTCATTTCTGTACAGGTGGCCATATCCATTTCTGGACTTGTCATCTCCGTATGCTCCATTATGGTATGCTGTCATGATCTACTACCATTCTTGAACCACCTTATTCTGCACGAAAGCTTTTCACTTTACTCGTCATGAAAATATGGCCATTGGAAAAAAAAATGACTCCCAACATAGAAAGACATGCTATTTTCCAGAAACGGATACTAAATAAAGTTAAGAAGAAAACATTTCTATTGCTAATTGACTCATATTTGGTCCATCAAAATGTCAGCAATTTGCCTCAGTAATATGATTATTCATTGTGATGGGTGGCATTACCTGTTCTATGATTTTGTCAAGCTTTAGTTGGCAACTTTTAGGAATTGCAACCGTTGAAACTAAGCTGACCTAGATATATCTACTGCTTCTCATGATAGTATTTTTTTTGTTGCCATTGTCGTTTTACAGGTACTTTGGAGTGGGTTTGATGCATATACCAAGCTATGGCATATTTGCTTTAATTGTTAGAGTGAAGCACTTGTTGCTGTCAAGATCATTCCCGGATGGTTATCAGGGTAGTAGGTGAGGAATTAGATCAGGCATTACACTGCCCTGACTCAGCCATGTTAGTAGGGCACTAGTTAACCGAATACAAGGGCCAACGCCACCCTGGCCGAACCATTTCATATTTGAAGATCAGTAATTCATTCTTCTTACTCTGAGTGAGTTGCTGCAAAGGTCGGTCGTTGCTCAATTACATCAGGTGGCAATGGGAAAGAAATTGGTATATAAATAGTTGATTCTTTTAGGATAAAATTCATCATACATGTATTTTTGTCTCCGCTAGAGGCGCAATTGTACTAACTATGCTTGCAAAAGCCACCAAGACATTGAAAATTTTTACAACAATTCAATTATACTCAGCCATAAAGACTTTGTGTTGTAAAGTTATTGCTGCTCTTCCATAAGAAAACTCTGATTTTGAGGGTTTATTTATCTATCTATTTATTTGCTTTGATTTGATTGTCTTGGTGCTTGACATGCTTTTTTCTCGTAATCGGGCACGCGCGCATGATTCATTGTTTGTTTATTGGCACAATTCTTTGCCTACCACCTACATGCACCTACCCCTCCGATGACCTATAAAGCTTGTTGCATCTTTAGACGGACAAGTAGCCGCTGCAGGATACGGTATTTTATTGTTCGGGAGAAGTGATACATACAGCAACAACTATTTATCATAAATGCTATAAACCATATTAATCACGTCACTATTTTAATATGGTTATTTTATAATTATTTGACGATAAAAAAATATAATAAATATTCATTCAATAATAATAAATATATCACACTTATTTAATAGAATATAAGTAAGATAATAACATAGTATATAAAATTTTCTTTTAACAATTACATAATAAAAATTTCAAACTTGAAAGAAAAAAATTAAAAAAAGATTTTCAAAAATTAATTTTTTATTGGTTAGTTGTATTAAAATTACCTAATAGTATTTTTATATTTTTGTTAGGCTAAATGGATAATGCAACGAATAGTAGATGTATACTTATAGGGGTGTATAGGAACCGACCAAACCGACTATGAACCGATCAGACCGATGGCCGGAGTACGGAACCGGCAAAGAACCAGTCGGTGGGTGAGAGAAATTGAAGCAAAACCGACATCGGCGGTTCGGCGCCGGTTTGGACCCCTGAAAAACTGCTGAACCGACTGATCCGGTCTGTTTATTTTTTTTTTCAAATATATGAATATAAAACGGCGCCGTTTCAAAATGAGTTCATACCCCCCCATCCCTCTTCTTCTTCCCAGCACCTATTCTTCCTCTCTGCAACTCGTTCATCATCCATGGTAGACGACGGTGCCAGTGTTCATTCTTCTTCCTCAGCTCCTCCTCCTTCACAGAAGAAGCCGACGGTAGACCAATCACCTCGCCGACGCTAATCCAGAACGATATAATCAGTTTTCTCTCCCTAAACTCTCTGTTTCGACCAGTTTAATAGGGACATTGAAGAGGTCGGTAGTGTCTTGGTTCTGCACTAAAACAGACGCCGAACCCATCGGTGTATAGCCCTAGATACTTGGGCTGAGACAGCAAACATGCACTCTAATAGGAGGCGGCCATGAAACACAGAGATCATAGAGAGAACGGATGTTGTCCTAAACTCCCCCATTTGTTATTCACTTTTCAATTCTGCTAAGGACAGTAGGAAGATGCAACTGTGGAACAATCGTCTTATATATTATGCCACGTCAGTTGAGTTATTAAAAATTAAAAAAAAAAGAAAAAAGGACGGCCAAAGTAGAAAGAAAAATTTATCTTTCTCCTTCACAGTTTTACAGTCGCCCAAGAGGACAAAGCCACTGTCTTATTACTTGTGCCTATATCTATGTTTGTTGCCGCGTTGTATATAACCAAGACCACAAGCAACCTCTTAGCCTTAGAAACCGACCTCCACACCGTGAAAACCATTTCACACGAACCATTTCTCACGATAATTGAGACTTCCACAACCACGGTTTTTTATCACCACCCAATGTTGCTATGTCGCTTAGCCACCGTAAACCAATCAAAGAAACTGCATCACCGACGTCGTCAGTTGTCCATCGCCCATACCTCTGTTTTTTGTTTTTGTTCATTCAAAATAGAGCAAATTTTTCCTCCTAACTTCCAACCTCATTGCTTCCTTTGGTCACGGCTCAATGAAGCCCAGTGACATCGACCAGTGCCATCTACCAGTGCCATCGCATCTCTGTCGTCAATGCCGTAAGTGTCTCGATTTTTCTCACTCTTCATTCTCTCTCTCTCTCTCTCTCTCTCTCTCTGATGTTCAGCCACTTGCCACTGTCGATCCAACCATAGCACAATTTATAGCTGATACCTTTCTTTATCTCTGTAAGCGCTACTCAACTGTCTGGATCTAAGAAGAGAAGGGGAGAAAGGGATAGGGAAATCAAAGAGAGGGAGAGAAAGGTGAGGGATTGAAGACAGGAGAAGGAAGAAGATGGAAATCGATATGATAAACGGTGCGTACGCAATTTTGAATAAAACAAACCGTTTTATTTATGTCACGTTGACACCGAATACGCGGCTGCTCCCCAAGCCGTTTGCACACATCATTTTTCTTCACTTCTACTCCATATTCTCCCGTTCAAGGTCCTACATTCAGCTGTTTTTCCCTAACATATAAATAAATAGAACGCACATCAACAAGGAAAATATCCATGAAAGATAATGGATAAAGGTGATGCCCTTGCTCAATAAATTAATCAAACATCTTTTAATTAAAGAACGATATCCTCATCCACTCTGAGTCAACCTCTCAAAGTTCACTACCACTCACACGTCTCAGATCTCCTCTCTCTCTCTCCCTCTTCCCCCCCCCCCCCCCCCTTCTCTCTCTCTCTCTCTCTCTCTCTCTCTCTCTCTCTCTCTCTAGTTCAGTAACATGGGGCAAATATCCAGGCAGGCGAAAAACACCACGAATTCAAGATATGGGAGAGAACATCGGGCTAGGGCTTTACGTTTTCTCTGAGAAAAGTTTCCACCTGAGATATGTCGCCAGTCAAACCAGAGGCTTCTGCAACAGTAACTTTGTTAGAGCACTGAGAGAAAGAAAACACTTCTCCGGGTACCCCAAGTGTGAAGTCATTCGCAATGTCAGCTTCTGATATCGCACTTCTTGATGCCCTTAATTTGTCACTGTAAAATGAAAGAAAGCATGGATTAGAATTTAACGAAGCAGAATCATAAGTATCATGTAGCAGTTTAAGCAAGCAAAGAAAATATGACTGCCGTTGAGTAGCTCTTGAAGAATTATGGATGGCAATTACAACCACCTGACTGTAACCAATATTTTCTTGGAAAGCAATTGATGCCCTGGTGTAAATTTCTTCCTCGTCTATAGGTTGCATAGAGGGAAATTTAATGAAAAGTAAATTGTTACAATGAACAGAAACAAGAATCCATATATAACACATCAGGCAAAAAGTGAGTAATAAATGTAATCAACTAAAAACAAGAGATCAAAGAACTTAAAAAGCCATACATTTCCTTCTCCATCTGCTTCCTGATAAACTCCTTGGTATGTGCAGTCACTTTGTCAGTTTTGTTGCAGAGAATGAGTACTGGAATTTTCTTCTTTACAACACTGGCCTTGGTCAAGATATCATACAGGTACCTTTTGAAAGTGGTATCAAATGTTACACATCTTTGTAAGCAATATATACTTTTTTCAGTTCTATTTGTCATTTGCTCACCAGCTTTGTATCACTTATTAGGATGGATCTAAGACTCATTGGGGAGGGACCCTGTAGGGTCCAAGCCAAGGTGACAGGGTGATATGAAGTAAGCAGGTGGTGGTGGGTTTTGGGGGGGATTATTTTCTACCAGTGTAGCTTTGGAAAAAATAATGAATATATAAATAAAATTACTCTGAAGCAGCACGGCAGTTTGGTAAGAATTCCAAAGCATCCACCACAAAAACTATTCCTGCTGCTTGAGGCAAGAACTCATCCAGTTTGAGTCGAAGACGAGAATGCCCAGGAACATCAACCAGATGGACAGGTTTTATTTTGCCCTTCTGTCAAACACAAGGTAAGAAAAGTTTCAGTTTGATGAGTGTGGCCCAATGATCAACTAATAAACAAAAATGAGACGAAAAGAAGCGAAACGCTATAATCAATCTTATGTTCACATGGCAGCTGAAAGAATTGGGATACTTCCTCTCGCATATACAAAAGACTAAGCATGATCAGATAAATCAATATGTACAGAAGACATTTGGAATTGTTTCCATCTGGGCATAAGGAATTAAAATGTAATACCTTTGTTGTTTCAGAATGAAGCACAAAAGTGCCCTCATTTGGTTCCATTGATGTAACAGTGCCCTCATGGGAAGAGCCATCCCGAAGCTGTCACAGACATAAAATCAAAGCATAAAAGTGAAGGTATAAACGAGACCTTGGTATATGAAGTAATCAATAGTAATAGGAGCACCATATGGGAAAGTATCTACAAATTCTAAGGAACACAAGCTAAATCTTGTTGATAAAAAGTTCAACCCCTCAAAACCTCAACCACTGTGCCATAGCAAAAAAGTAGGCAAGACAGCACCCTCCTAGAGACAACATTGCACTTTTTTCCCTGACTGCAACACTCGAACACACCAAAAGCTTCAGAACAGAATTGGCATAACCATAAACAAGTCAAAGTACAATTAACAGTACTGTCAGGCTGACAATCAGCGCAAATACTGTTCCCAAAATTTTTGATGCTTCCCAGCCGCTATTTTAATAAAAAAGAAAAAGCACCATCAACACCATTCATCACCACACCTTATCTCATTTCTATGTTCACATTTATGTGTGATTTGAAAAACTTTCTGAGCCTAGTGTTTTTTTATAAGTTATTTCTTCTCTGAGGTTGCACGCAGAGGCCAAAGAAACAGAAATACATGTAGAATCTAGTTTTTTTTTTTTACAAATAACCTCAGCAAGATTTTGTAATGACATGTACTCCAAAAAACTATGTTACTAAAATGTAACATGGGTTACAGGACTAGGGTTAAATAAACTTATTGCAAGACCTAAAGAACTGGCTTTGGTCATGCCCAAAATAGTTGACCTTTCTTACTCTTGGAGAGGTAAGATGTGCACAAATTGCAGCAATGTGGAAGATGGTTCCTACTGGCCTAGTATGGTGCATCTAGAAGTAAAGTAATGATGGGAATTTTGAGGAGTGTTACCAGACACTGAAGGAGCTTTATTTTTAATACTCTTTTCCTTTGGACAACCTGATTTTAATGGGCTAATTTTTCATTATCTTCTTGTATCTTTTACTACCCCTAGACAGATGTCTCTCTTGTATCACCTCGTGTACGGCTTTTGCATTGATTAACAAAGTTCTTTTACTCATTAAAATAAAGGATTTGATACAACCAACCATTAGGGCTTAACGAAGTGTTTAAAAAACATGTGCAGGACTCTGCAGCAGTCCCTTTATTGGTTTAATACAGTTAATATAAACTTATAACGAGTAACAGGACATAATCTTGACTATCAACTCGTACCATGAGCACTGTAAGACTAATGTAGGAACATTCTTCTTCAAATATGTCACATCTCCTACAACTGGATGCATTGAATTATTAAAATCTTGACAAGTTAACACATATCAACGACTAAATCCAACGATGCCGATGTTTACCTGATAGAATAGAACAGTTTTCCCACTGCCACTGAGCCCAGTTAGCACGATGGTATTAGATTTCGTGCGCTTTAACACCCGAACTGCCACGCAAAGCGAAACGTCAGGTAAAAATACACATAAACGTTTGATATGACAAAAACACACCAGATTCGTGGATGAGCATATTGAACATAAAAGTAGAGCCAAGTAATTAAGAATGTGACAGCATAATACTCAAAAGGAGCAAAAGGGTTGTGAATAACAAGACAGCGAGAGCAGCGTAGAGCTGGGTTGGTGGAATCTGCTGAATGTATTCAATCCCTTGGTTCAACCATTGCTCTAGTTGATTCTTCCACGGCTCCAGTTGGTTCTTCCACTGCTCCAAATGGTTCTTCCACTGCTCTGCTCCTGCCATTGCTTCTTCCACAATTAAATCTCCGCCTCCTCAGCACTTGTGAAACTCTGAGATCTAAAGACACGAACCAATTTAAATGTTTGTGGCATTTACAGTGAGAAGAGGGAGGGGAAAAAAGAAGAAGGAAAACTTGGAATTCGAATTCAAAAAGCACAGGAAAATCGAGAAAAGTGTATGGTCGGAGATCTCGATTGAGTCAAAGTTACCTGCTCAAAGACCTCCCCAGAGACTATGGGAGAGTACACCTCCAGAAAAGCAATTGAAAGACGCGAAAGCGTCTCCAACTGCAAGCCCTAAAGGGGTGTAACCGGTCTGGTCTGGTTTTAGACAAAATCTAGGACCGAACTGGTAGGTACCGATTTTGCATTTTTCAAAACCGATTATGCACCGGTTACCCTCTTAAACTGGTACTCCAGTTTTATCCGTTTCTGGTCCGGTCTGGTCCGATTTTAATAAAATACAAATTTGTCATAAAAAAAAAAATAATAATAGTAACAAAAATAAAATTAATAAAAGCAGCAATAACTATATAATAATATTAATATTAGACTATTAGTATAGCTTTATAAAACACAATTACAATTTGCACAAGTACAAAAATAAAACACGATTACACAGATTAGTAAATAACATCTACTAGATTTCAGATTCAAAATCCTAAATTACAATCACAAAATTACACAAACACAATCACAAAAATTACAATTACAAATTACAGATTACAAATTACAATTACACACAATTACACAAACACAATCACAAAAATCCTAAATTTCGGATTCAACAACCCTAATAACACAAATACCGTCTACCAGATTTCAAAGTAATTTCACAAACACAATCACAAAACCCGAATAACACAAACACAATCACAAAACCCTAATGATTCATATCAGGTTTCAAAGTAATTTCAAATAACTTAAATTAGTGAAATGAAAAAAAAATAATGGAGAAAAATTACCGTGAGGAATTGAAGACAGAGAGACGTGAGAGAGGGGCTGCCGGCTGCGCGAGGGGCTGCGTGAGTCGTGACTCAGGGAAAGATGAGAGGCTCAGAGGCCAGCGCAGGGGAGGTTCGACGGCGAGAGTGAGGTGAGGCCGTAAGGCTGTGAGGGGAGGTTCCACGGCGAGTGAGTTGTGGCCGAGGGTCTGTGCGAGGCAGGCTGCGGCCTGCGTGAGAGACGAAGTAGAGAAGGACTACTGAGGGAAGCTACGCCAGAATGAAGACAGAAGAATGGAGGGAAAGGTAGAGAGAGAGACGCGAGGAGGGGCATTTTTAGGGGTTTCGGAGAGGAAACGGCGCCGTTTCCTTTGTTTAGGGGGACTTGGGCTGCTGGGCTTTTGTGAGTCCACTCGGCTTTCTAGCCCGCTGGACGTATTAATATACTAGTGAAAGGTACCTTGCACATAGTTCCTGATCTCAAAAGAAAAAAAGATTTTTATAAATTTGCAAAAAATAATGAAGTAGAAATTGGATCAAGTTTTAGAATGAAAGTCTTGTTAAATTTTAAGGTAAATTGGTTGATAAAATTTATTTGAGAAAAAATTAAAAAGACAAATATATAACCTAACAACATCATCATCTCATAATCGCTTTAACTTAAAATGTAAAAGAAAATACCAATTCTATTAATATAAAGAAAAAAAATCAGATGACTATCAATGAATTAACTCCATTTCATTAATGTAATATTAATGTTATAGATGAATGAATTTATTTGTCGAAGAAAGATATATCAATAATGTGACATTTAATATGTGATTAGTATTATCGTATAACTATATAATAGTATTAATATTAGACTATTAGTATAACTATATATTAGTATTAGTTATGGTGATTTAGAATAATTATATTAATATAACTATAACTGTAGTCTATATTAAAATATTAATATTAGTATATATGTGATTATTTTATTTAGTATAGTGATTATATACTAATTTATACATAGATTTAAAGTATATTACCAATAGTAATATAGTATTAGACTATTAGTATCATTATAAATATTAGTATTAATTATAGTGATTATAATAACTATATATTAGTATTTGTTAATTGTTATAGTAAGTTTAGTTTATTATAACTATATTATTGATAGACTATATTAATAGTATTAGTATAGTAATTTAGTATTAGTATTACTATATCATTATTTTATATGTGATTATTTAGTATAATGATTTATATACTAATTTATACATAGACTTAAAGTATAATATTAATAGCAATATAGCATTAGACTATTAGTATTTAGTATTAGGTCATAAAATGTAAATTGGATCAATATAAATTATATACTAATATATGTTAGTATTATTAATCCACTAATGTCTTATGTATTTATCAAAAAATATATATATATATATATATATATTGATAGTTTTAAGTTATTAGGCCATCAAAATTTAGTAATAATATTTGAGTGAGTTTCTTTCATTTCACGTTCTTACTTCTTATGATAAAATGTTATTAATATATATATTTATAATATTATATATTTAAAGCATATGATCAATTAAATTTTCATTTTAAGATTAAACTTTTATTCTATAAATTATAATAACATTATTTTATATATAATTATAATTTATATTATTATATATATTATACATAAAAATTATAAATAATATAAAACATATTATATATAATATTAAACAATAAATCAAATATATATTAAATAGAATCAGTCCGGTCCAAGCAAAAAATGTATGGAACCAAAATCGGACCGATTCTAAAAATGTTTTATTTTTGGGAACCAGTTTTCAGACTGGACTGGTCCAAAACTAGGACAACCGGTCCAGTCCAGTCCGAATTAGTTTTTTGAATTTTTTTTACACCCCTACTAAACATGATATATTGATCGATTTTTTCCAGGATTACGCTTTGTATGATCAATTTTTTCCAGGATTACGCTTTGTACCATCAATTTCGTCCAGCTTCTTCGAAGGGTATGATTAGTATTTTATACTTGTTTTTTTTATTTGTTATATCATGTAGCCTAGCCATTAAACACCAAAAATCTTCATTAATTACTTAAGCATATAATGAGAAATGATCGTGAGTGTGCAAGTATTTTATAATTTTTTTTGAAAAAAATGAATAAATACGAGACTCACATAAAAAGAAATTAATTTTTTAATAGTGGATCCCACTCTTTTTCAAAACGACTGCATGACACTTGTGTACTCCACAATTATATGTGACATTACTCGGCATATAATAGATATAACTCAAGATAATAAAATAGTCTGAAGAGTGACATTACCCTTCCATTCTAAGAAATATGGAAGAAAAAGTAAGTTTAATTTTTTGTAAGAGTTACAAAATAAAATAGAGGGCATCTTGAAAGGGGTAAAAATAGCTAAGGCTCAATATGACATCCAAAGCTTAATCCACCACAAGAGGCATTAGAAGCAAGTGGTAAAAATGATACAAGGGGACAAAGGCTGAAAAGAGAAAAGAAATGTGTCAAAAGGAAGTAACGGAAATGATGGATAAAAAAAAAAAAATAGAGAATGAGGGTCACAAGTCAAGCACCACTAATGGGTGCATAAAAACAGGGATATGAGATCAAATATCAAGGACTTCTAGGGGACAAAGGTGAGATATTCTTCAACCTTTAGATAGAAGCTTCAGTTTGATTTATTTCCAGGTAGTACGCATCACCAACTCTGCTTGTATATTGAGCTATGAGAAATCATGAAAGACTGTGAAATACACCATTTTATAGTGGATTTGCCATCTAAACTACCCATGGACATAAGCCAAGTATCGAATCATGTAAATTTATGTCTCATTCTCGATTCATGTTTTTTGTATTTATTTTCTATTTACTGAAATGGGCGTACATATGGACACCGTACTGCAGCTATGGATCACAGTCTAGGACTTCAAATGACATCAACCGAGGCCTTAAAATATTATCGTGGGTAGTGGAGGACTTCTCCTATTCCTACCAAACATGTCTTAACAGTTAGCACCGTCTGTGGGATACGATTATTCTCTACATCGAAAGTGGGAGAATGATGATTTTCTATTGTACGAAATCATTCCTGAATGAGGAGATGACATTCCCCTCATATAAGTATTCTCAACTTTACATCTCTTATTTTTACAAATACTTCCACTAAAAAATCAAGAGGCGAGAACCCAAAGCGCAGACATGTACTATGCACTTAAAGTGTGCCACACTTACAGATCGACATGTTGTGCACAGTGTATGGGTAGAGGTCGGGCATGACACTTGAGGAGCATCTTGACCATGCATGTTGCAATATGGGTGCATGGTGTAGGCGTTGCTCACTCACTGTGAGCCAAGCACAATCGTTGTCAGCCACCACATGGACCATCAACGACTTCTGTCGCTACCAAGGTGGTCCCCGATCGTGGAGGTGACACTCGCCACAATAACCTCATGCATGTCCCAAGCCGCCTCGTCCACCAATGGTGGGATCGGCAAAGGTCCCTAACCATCATGGTTGTGCACATTGTGGTCCCAACCATGGAGGTCGAGCACGTAATGTGCACCTAGGGGCTCACTCTTGGTGAACAACTGTCGGTCACCAAATTTGTATTTCTCCTAGCTGGTTCAATGTCAAGCTTTGCACTCACATCAGAATAGCAATGCCAACACAACATCTTCTCCAGTAAACGCCGATTATTTACACTCAAGCCACAATTATTGCTAGCAAATTACCTCTGGAAAAAAAGTTTCAGGATTCCACAATTGCCTCTCGCGAGTTTCTTTTAGGAACTAATCGACCGCAATTGCCTAAGATGGACCTAAGGGGTCGACGAGCTCCCTGACCATTTAAGCGTAGGTTACTACAAGCAAACTCTAACATCAATGCCAAAACGGAAACATAAAAAAAAAAAAGAGACTCACACCGAGTGGTAAAAATAAACTGAACGCTCACAAGAATACACACTCTTTACTTCTAGGCAAAAGTTCGCACCTAATCCGAGCTCCACGCTCACACCTAACGTGGTTGAGTCATCTTCCGTCTAGCTCTACAAGTCGAGCTCCGTGCTCGCACCCAACACAATTGAACCATCTCCTGCCTAGCTTTACAAGTCGAGCCTCGCACTCGGCCTGAACTTGCTTGACTGTTGGAAGCTGTGCCTGGTTATTGTGAGTGAGCAAGCCAAGCCCTGCACTCGGAAATCATGATCATTTCAACAACTGGAAGACCAATGACCAATTTTTGTAGTTTATATTTTCTACAAATAGCTTGATTTAAAGATTTTCAAGGCTTTCTTATTAAGCAAGATGACCTTAAGAATCATGTTGTAACTAAAAGGGATAAAAATAACCCAGGCCTAATATGGCATCCCAGGCTCAGACCACCACAAGGGGCATTAGGAAGCAAGTGGTAAAATGGAGATGAGGGGAAAAGGCTGAAAAGAGAAAAGAATAGTGTCAGAGGGAGGTAACGGAAAGGAGGAGAAAAAAGAGAGAAGATGGGTCAGGCACACAAACTAGGTAGCGAAGTGACAAAAAGAAATCACTGCAGGGGCATGAAAAGAGGGATATGAGATCAAACATTAGGGGACTTATGGACAACAAAAGGCAAGAGCTTCTTCAAATTCTATGCGTAAGTTTCAGTTTTATTTATTTCCAATTAGCAGGGGCCATCGACCTGGTATGTACAATGAGCTATGAGAGATTGTAAAGTAGACCATTTATAGTAGATTTGTCATTTAAATGACTCGCGGACATAGGCATTGTGCCGAACTATATAAATTCATGTGTCTCATTCTCTATTTATGTTAATTGTATTTATTTTCTATTTATTAAAATGGGATACGTACGGACACCGTACCACCACTCCAAAACACAACAAGAGATTGACTTCTTCTCCCTTCCTAACCCGTTACTACAAAACAGGTCTCTAACACATCTAGTCCAAAATGAAAATGTTGATGGACAGAAGTAGGTACAGCGAGAATGAGTATAAGTTTAAAGGAAAATACTACTTTCCTAGAGGATTTCTACTGCCAAAAGTTTTTTTTAATTTTTTTTACTTAGTGATTAAGTATTTTTAAATGAATATGTGTTTTAAAAATAAAATTAAAAAAAAAAACTTCGAAATAGTTTTTAAAAAATGGTGAAAGAAAAAAGAAAAAAAGAAGAAGAAAGGATTTTAACTGATCAGTAGAGAATCCTCTATGTACTATCTGTGTCCAAATTTAAATGTAAAAAAAAAAAATTATATAATAAATCTCTTTTTATTTATATCCTATTCATGTGATGACGCCGTATTATTCCACAAATCCAAACCCATCTCTGAATTTGAATGCATTGGAGCCTCATTCATTATTCATCTGGTTTAAATTAAACTGTAAAAACAATGAAGTTCACCGTGAATGGAAATTAGTTAGTCAAGCGAGGCCACGTACGCAGTTGCTTGTGAAAATTTGGTCGAGAAGAAATGATTAAGAGCAGTTTGAGCAAACATTGGCGTCTAAAATCAATGGTACTAGGGTTGTTACTTAATTAATCCAAGCAGACATCCAACGACATGCATGCAGCATGAAAAGCTAATGTTGTATTTACACGTAGTCATTTCTTCGATCTGTTTTGGACCATAATGAATAGATTAATAGAATTGGCAATGGCCCCATAAGTTATACTCTTCAACGTAATGTTTCTTTTGCAGCCACCAACACAAGAAACTAACCTCAATTAGGAACAAATACGTTGACATGCAGAGGGATTCATGGTACAACAACAGGGGTGTATTTGCAAGTAAAGATCATTGGGCCTTGGCAATATGCTGTGGTGAGGTACAAAATGAAATGGATAGAAGAAATTAGAAAATGGGTGTGTAAGGGGGCGACAAAGAGTGACTTTTCTGCATGCATGCTAGTTTTTTGAACTTGAGCAAACTAATTACTATACCTAGCAAACACAGAGACAATAGATGGGCATGCAAGAAAGTTGGATATTGAAACCAAATTGATGAAAGGGAAGCTAAATTTGATGGTGCATGGAATAATTAAGGTATGCAAAATTGGGGGAGTGGGTTTTGCGTTCTGCAATGAAAATGGTGGGTTCTAAGCTAACATTGCGAAGGCACTAAGAAGCGATATTTAGAGTCTAAAACAAGAAAGCCCATGTATTAAATAGTCCAAATCTAAGACGCCAGAGGCTAACCTACGAGCCCAAAGATTGGTACGAGTCCAAGGGTTGGTCTTATTAATATATATTATAGATAATGAGAATAGATAACGCATCGATTTATTAGAAAGACGATTACTCTAATTTACATATAGAGTTTTTAAAATAAAATTTAAAAATCAATCGTTATCACTATCATCACACTTCTATAAATAACATTTAAATGTAACACATTTACAACATTCTTTCATAGACTTATATTGATATCACTTCTCTCTAACTTAGGTATTGGAATTCCACTGGACACTTTATGTTGCTCTCTCATTTCGTTGTAGATTATCCATGCTGTTGGTGATGTGGAACACTAACAGGCAGTTTCAGGATGTAGTAAATGCCAAATTCGTTGAGATTTAACAAGGATAGGACAGCCCATTACAACAAACAAACAAAAACAAAGAGAGAAAGAGAGAAAACAAGTTAGGTAGGAAGGACAAGTTTTGGAACCTCTCTCAACTAAATTCTTAATATGAATTACATGTACCTATATTTAAAAGGTCCTAAACCCATCTTATTCTCCATCTAAAAAGATTCTTTATCTTAGATGAAATCCATTTTGAGCTTTTAGGTGTTAAGTACTAATTAAAATCATTTTTGAGCTTTTTTTTTTAATTATTATTTTCTTTTCCCATGTTTCGAATTTTGTGACTTTGATCCTGCTTGTATTTGTCAATTTCTACGATCAGGATTCTCTCTATTAACTACTCTTAACGACAAATTTCAGGTTAAGGGAGTGGTCGCACTACAACTCATACTTAATTGGCTCAAGGCCAGTGCCGCAACCACCTCGATCCATTGCCACCGCCCTTGAGCCAAGGGCTGATCTTACCACCATTCTTGGATTAGTCCAGATATCCATCTTAAATAACATTTTCCCATTTACGAACTCCACATATTACATATTACATATGATTGCAAGGATGGGAAAATTAGAAAGGAATATTTTAGAAGTGCTTGACTGTTGACTTGGACTGAATCACATTCAAGTTCCTAAGAGGAACTAAAGTAGCAAAAAGTCAGTAATCGCATTGCATCATTGTCAAGACTCAAAACACAATGTATACGCAGCAATATTGCAAGTCAATATTCAGCAGTGTCTGCACATTAAAGTTTAAAACCCGCCCCCCCAATATTCAAATTTACACGTACACACACACACAAGACCACAAGACTGTAAAAGCAAAGTCCCCACGTTTCACGCAATCTATACATATAATAAACATTTTTCTTCACGTTTCTTTATTTATTTGTACTTGGACGTCGTTCCTTCTCGTTCACAAGCCGCCCAAAGTTTTTCTCCAAGAAAGTTTGGACGTGTCGTTCACGAGTCCATGACATGGTTTACCCAGAAAATGATATTGCCAAATGCCATTAAGTTTGACGAAGACTTGTATATTAATCTGTGTTCAATTTTGGGTTTCTACTTGGCGATGATCAATATGTCCATTCTGTCAAGAATTACTTATATTATTTATAAATAATAATGAATTGTTTTGTTAATAGTAATGAATTATTTATAAATAATAATGAAATAATACGAGAACAATTTAGTTCTCAAAAAGACTTTCAGGTTGCGTTTGGATATTAAGATAATCTCAAATGAATAGTAAATAAAATGTAGTGAAAACAATAATAAAAAAATATTGAATAGTAGTGAATAATAATATAAAATAATAAAAAATATGTAAAAAGTTTTGATAAAATAACGAATAGTAGTGTACTCCACTACCCAAACCCGCCCTGGGTCTCTCTCATTCAAATCAGGTGAGAAAATACATCATTAAAAACGTTAAAAATTTGCTTGGGGTATATGAAAAGTCAGACATATGGTTTTATAACCAATTTAGGGTCCCCATGTGAATGTAACTCGAGAGAAGTATAATATTGGATGCAAATTGCAATGTCTAAAGTCAGTGACAGAGAGATCTAGCAGCTGTACAGTGTTGACCATGCATGGTTGGTATTATATATGCTGCATGAGTAACGATACTCACATAACACATTTCACAATATGTGTTACAAAATAAAGATATTTTTATAAAATAATATTATTTTTATAAGGTATTTTACAATAATGACCTTGTCTTGATGACGGATTAGTTTCTTGGAGTAGATAACATAGTTGGTATTTTCTAACTTGCTGCCAAAATACCAAAGGTAGCCTATTGACATTTTAATACCATACCAATTGCTAATATATATGTTATATGATCATATTTGACAGTGACTCTAATCCAAATCAAAATTTGTGTGCCTATTAAAGTACTCATTTTCGTGACTAATGTTCATGTGAATAGAATAAAATAGAATACAACTAGCTAGTCTTATAGTTTAGATCATAATTAGATCCAACTTGAACTTTATTATATAAATATATATAAAATAAAAATAATAATAAAAGAAAAGAAAAAATAGAGAAGTAGCTAAATTATGATTGAATTTGATCAACCTTGCAAATCATCAAGTGGTCAGTTTTCTCTCCAAACTTCAGTTGTATTCTATATAACAATGAGAAATGTTTTAAATACAAAAGAATTTCATAAAAATAAACTCACAAACTAATGTTTAACAAGAAGAAAAATGATTGAATAGTCTCTATGTCCCATCTGCAAGAATGAGGATGAAACAATTATCCATGCTTTGTGCTCTTATCCTGCTACAAGTGATGTATGGGGTCGAGAATGCAAGTCCAGTGCAGAAATGGACTAGTAGAGGTGTGAATTTCGTCCAGCTGTAGGAAAAGTTGTCTCGGTATTACAGATTGGTAAACTGGAAGAAACTATAGTAATACTAAGAAGAACTTGGTTGAGAATGAACAAACTATAGCAATACCACGAGGCTATAACTTCAAAAGGAGATCAACTGGAAAGGGAAGGATCAAATGGAAGCAATGATGTATGGAGACCTCCAAAGGAGGGTATGATAAAGGAGAGAAATGCTGGATAGAAGATAGCTAGACCTACTGAAATTCAAAGTCATGTTATTAACAACATTGCTTGTATTCCTCGATTTGGATGAAATGCAATGAAGATGTATTTTGTTTAAAAAAAAAAAAAAAGAAATATATACAACATTTAGTTATTATAATATTCGACGTTATGTGTTTGGATCTCTTCAATAATATTAAATATTGTAGGATCTATGTATTAATGTCTCTGTCGATTTCGATCAGTTATGGAAATTAAACACCGCTTGAAGCTCATAGCAAATTTAAAAAACAAAACCCTACATTTAGGACACCCAATATTCCTCTCTTTGTCTCTCATGTATTCTTCTTGGATCCAACGTTTTACCACCGATCCATGTCTGCCTCTTAGGTTCCCCCAATTGGACCACAACAATTAGCTACGACTCTTAAATGCCACGGCCAATTAAAAACAAACAAACAAAACGTATTAAAATGTGACTTGATATAATACGTTAAATTATAAAATTAATAAAATTACATTAATATATAAATTTATTATATATAATATTTTTGTATCTATAATATCGATATGAAAAAAATTATCTTTAAAAGATGAATCTTATTTTTTTTCAATAAAAATATAATAAATTTGATCACCTTAAAATTATATCTAATTATCTACCGTTACAAATCGGCAGCCTCAAAGATCCAAAACAGTTGCGGTTGAAATGTTGGATCCAGACAAGAAAAAGAAAGGAAGGAAAGAAACGTTGGTCACAAGGCGGGGGTGGTAGGTGAGGCATGTGTGTGAACTCCAACACCCTCGTATCTAACTGATGACTTGCTTCCCGCTCACGATCCCAACCCAACTAACTCTTCCATTTTTTCTATTTCTTTTTTATTATTTTTTTTCGGAAAAAAGGGAAAGAAATAGAAACTATCATTTCTCTATAAATACAAAGAGCAGCCATGAAGTCTCTTGAGTTGTTGTTAGAGCCTCTCCTGCTGCCTTCTCCGTTCAACGTACGGTGCTCTGACTTATTCCTTCCCGCTTTATTCCACTACATGCTGTTTGTTTGTTTGTTTTATTGCGAAAATTGGTCTTTTCTTTTGGAGATCTGATCTGTGTTCGTTTTGATCTACATCTTTCGTTGGATATCCGCAGGTTTAGATTTTGGTGGAAAAGAACAAGACCAAACAGGTTGAGAAATGGCACGCAAGAAGATCAGAGAGTACGACTCCAAGAGGTTGTTGAAGGAGCACTTCAAGAGGCTCTCCGGCAGAGACTTACCGATTAAATCGGCACAGGTGAGTCGCTGAGATTGCTGCAAGTTTTCGATTTCCCGCTGAGCTGTATGAAATTATAACCATATGATGTTTGAGAAAACTTTTATTTCAACTAGTCTTCCATAATTTCTTTTTTCATTTCTTTTAAATCAGGAATATACAATTTCCTTTCTTTAATTGTTTCTCTACGATTATAGGTTATGCTATTGAAACCTAATTCCCTGTTTGTTTTTTTGCGTTTATGTTTATGCCTTAGGTCACCCAATCAACCGATTTTAATGAACTAGCACAGAATGAACCTTGGCTTTTATCGACAAAACTTGTGGTGAAACCAGATATGTTGTTCGGAAAGCGTGGAAAGAGCGGTTTGGTTGCCTTGAATCTTGATTTGGCTCAAGTTTCTGCTTTTGTCAAGGAGCGCCTTGGCAAAGAGGTGTTTACTACTTCTTTTGTCCCGACTTTCTTCATTTGAGTAATTATGTTTTATCAACCGTTTACGCTGTTAACTACTATCGATTTTGGCTAAATCACTAGTGGCGTCTGCAGGGATTGTTTCATTCCTTTTAACGAATTCGAGTGTTTGCATATATTTATCCATATTTAATTTACAGGTAGAGATGGGTGGATGCAGAGGACCTATTACGACATTCATCGTTGAACCTTTCATCCCGCACAACGAAGAGTTTTACCTTAACATCGTCTCAGAACGTCTAGGGAACAGCATTAGCTTTTCAGAATGTGGAGGAATCGAAATCGAAGAGAACTGGGATAAGGTACTTATTTAAATTCAGTACTCGGAAGCACTTTTTGAATTTTTGTAATTGTACTTTCTCTGTGGTTTCTTGAATTCTTTCACTCTTAAAAACTCCATAATTTACGAAGGAAAGTATATACTTTATGCAGGTTAAGACTATATTTGTCCCAACAGGAGTATCTCTTACCTCAGAATTATGTGCTCCACTTGTGGCAACCCTTCCTTTGGAGGTAATTGCAGTAGATGATTTTGCTTAATGCGTGGCCAAACTTTTTGTATTGAATTTCACTCTTACTGCTTATAGATACTAGCATTAGCTCAGACTTGAAAATTTTAATGACAATTTTTTTTTTTTGTGTATCCAGATCAAAGTGGAGATTGAGGACTTTATCAAAAGCGTTTTTGCTCTATTTCAGGGTAAAAGAAAAATATTTTGCAAATCAATGATATGCTATATTTACGAATATGAATTTGCTCGACCTATGAACTATGGAGTTAACAGTTTTAGTTTTTGTGTGCCAGACCTGGACTTCACTTTCCTAGAGATGAATCCATTCGCATTGGTCAACGGAAAGCCTTATCCTTTAGATATGAGAGGCGAGTTGGATGATACGGCTACTTTCAAGAACTTCAAGAAGTGCGTTCCATTTTCTTTATTAATGGTTGAATTTGCTCTTAGTTTTGTCACAAAACAAAGAATTCCTGCAAATCAATACCTTTTAGTGCACAGCCTCCCGCCTTTAATCTCATTTTACATGACTTGATTTTTCAGGTGGGGAAATATTGAATTTCCATTGCCATTTGGAAGAGTTATGAGTCCTACAGAGACCTTTATTCATGGACTGGATGAAAAGGTAAGAGTGGTGCCATAGCTTGTATCTCTAATCTGATTCCACCTACTAATCATCTCATTGAAAACAAAATTTAAACAAGAATAACTTTTTCTTTCATCTCTCTCTCTCTCTCTCTCTCTCTAAGAAACTTGAGATTGTTGTCTGTTGCTGAAATATGTCTACCACTACTACATTTGGATTAAATGGTCGTTATTTTCCCCCCATGATGTTGGATAATTATTTGAGTCTAAGGGCATGTTTGGATGCTTGGAATATCTCATAATTTTGTGAATAGTAGTGAAATAGCTTGTGAAAATGTTTTATTGGGTTTTGGGAAGGAAGAGAGAAAAAGTTGAATAAAAATATTATAAAGTTAAAAATTGTTTGAATATAATTTTTTAATATTATTTTTGTTTTGAAGTTCGTAAAAGTTGTATTGATTTTCTATTTGAATAATGATAAGGTAATGATTAGATGAAAATGTAGAAAAATTTAAATTGAAAAGTGTTTTATATTTGAGTGATGTTTGGGTATGAAATTATGAGAAGTTTTAAGAATTTTGAGAATTCTCATAGTGTCCAAACATGCCCTTAGTTTTTCTTAATGTATATCTTTTGGTTTCCACAACTCGTGACTTTTTAGTTTTGTAACCAATGGATTTATTGAGATTATGGAATTTTAGCTGAAACTTAAAAAGCTTATTAGTTATGACTACTGATGGGTAGAGTTGAGTTCCTTTGGCACACCATAAAGGTTTCTTGGTCCACTTGAGCAAAGTTTGTGAGTTTTTCTCTCACTAAATTACAAACATAAGGGAAAGGAAAGAAAAAGCTTAAGGTACTCAGCAAAATTTTGTAGATCAAGATGTTAACATTGACGCTCTATTTTAGGTTCTATTTTTTGCAAAATGTTAAGAGACATGCTAATATTAAGTTCAAGGCATTTATAGTCATCTTGGCTTTGGGATGTTTCACTCTAAAAGTTACAGTGTCTCAAATCTCATTATCTCTATATTGTTTGTATTCATATTTTCTCAGTGAATCACATTGCTACCCGTCTTTATGAGTATCTTACTAAGTTCATTAATTAATGAGAACTTAATTTATTTTTTGCTTCTTGCAGACAAGTGCGTCATTGAAATTCACGGTTTTGAACCCAAAAGGACGAATTTGGACTATGGTAGCTGGAGGAGGTGCTAGTGTCATCTATGCAGATACGGTGTGGCTCTCTTTGTTTGGAACTAGAACTCTTCTTAACGGGAGTGTGACTATAATAATTTTCAACATTTTTTACTTTAGCATAAAGTTTTTGGGTGCTGATCATTACTGCTTAATCCAGGTTGGAGATCTTGGCTATGCTTCTGAGCTTGGAAACTATGCAGAATATAGTGGAGCTCCCAAGGAAGAGGAAGTGTTACAGTATGCCAGAGTTGTAATTGATGTAAGGACATACCAGCTACTCTTTTCAGTGTTGTGTTACTACCATGTCAAATGAAAATATAAACTCTGGTACTTCACCGGCTTGATTTGCCCCCTTAAAATTACATAAATATATCACAGGGACCGCATTTGAATTTGTGTTCCTTCTGAATTTCATTATATCTTCCATGTGGCTAACAATTAATCTCATCGTTCCTCTACAGTGTGCAACTGCTGATCCTGATGGCCATAAGAGAGCCCTTGTAGTTGGAGGAGGAATAGCTAACTTCACCGATGTTGCAGCTACGTTTAATGGTATAATCCGTGCTTTGAAGGAGAAGGTGAGCTCATCCTTGAAAAAACTTAACTTAGTTTGTCTCTATTCCTTTTCTGTAGTAAGACTAATTCATTGTTGAGTGTTCATAAATCAGGAGTCTAAACTTAAAGCAGCAAGGATGCAGATATATGTGAGGAGAGGAGGTCCTAACTACCAGAGTGGCCTTGCAAAAATGCGGGCACTTGGACAGGAAATCGGAATCCCAATCGAGGTACTAATATCTATAACAACACCACCACACCCCACACCCCACCCCCCCCCCCCCCCCCCCCCCCCCCCCCCCCGAGCTTTGTTTTGATGTATGAACCCGCAAAAATTGACCTTGAACAAGCGTTATGGTAATATTAGCATATTCAAAAGAGGAACATCTAAACATCTTTGTTCCAATTTTCTCTCATAGGTTTATGGCCCCGAAGCAACAATGACCGGAATATGCAAACAGGCGATTGAGTGTATCACTGCAGCTGCATAAATAATTCTTGAAGATTTTATCTCTGTTGTGTTTTTCATTTTTGTGGCAAGTTTCAGGTGTCTTGTTAAATCTTCCATCTTCGGTATACCAGAAACCTTGGGGAAATGTAATTTCTTATATTAATGTGCCAAAAATAATGGTGTCTGAGAATTATAGATGTAATCTGTGTAATGGGATTGTCATCCCATAATAAAGAGCTTAGACTGATCCACCTAATTTGTCTCTCTTGGGTTACATATAACTGATTTTTTTTCCCCCGTCACTGATCAGTTGTTGTAATGAATGTGCGAGACATCTTCCATGCAAAGTGTGAGTTAAAAATGGCAGTCTTCTTTTGTTCCCTTTTATTTTCTCTTTTTCCTAGAAAACAAGCACAATGATGTGGTTAAAATATAGAGTTCTACTCAGCAATCCTACACCATATACATGCATGCTAAAAAAAATAAAAAATAACAGTAGGTGTATAGTGTTGGGATGTTGAATAGAAATTTTCTAAAATATATTGGTTTGGACTTGATTGAATAATTTCAGCTCACCAAATTGTGGTGCAACATGTATTATTAATAGGAATCAATTATAGTGTTTGAATAGGAGTCTAAGAGGTACTAATAGACAATGAGATAGATAGAGCATAGCTATACGAGACTCATTACCAAGCCTAACTATGTTACATTAGGTTAATCTTCTGGTTGGTCTATATCCTGTACATCAGCTGTGTTGCCGTGTTTGACAGGATCTTTAGGAGAGTCCTTTAACATAGTCTGCAACAAATGCTATAACCTATAACCGAGGTCTTGATTTGTCTATCATCTCCATTCCATTGGTCCTGCATTCAGCCCGTGCGGTACATGACCTGTGCAAGCGGAATCCTCGAACAAATCAACAGCTCACATTGGGCGCTTTGATCTACTCTACCCTTACAAGACTCGGACCCCCTCCCCAGCCTAGTTGAAGACTCCTCACTTTTACACACATCCTCTCCAATTCAAACCTCTGCCTCTCCCTAGGACACTGAATCCCTAGCCCCTAGGAGTCTATGGTTATCAGTCCGGACTGGAAAATCCAAACTGCACCGAACGGTTCCGATTGGTCCAGAAACCACCAATAAGTTTACCAGTCGGCGTCGGTCTCCTAGCTTTGGATTTTCGGTTTTTGGTTCGGTTCCGTATGGTTTTCTCCCTCCAAATTGGACCAGACTGACAAAACTACGTAAGCTTTTAATAATGTTTATTTATTTAAGTATTTTATGTAGTAGTTATATAACTTAATTATATTTTCATCTAATCTATGATCATGGACCATATAAAATGTTAGATATACTATTAAACTAAATATTAACCGGCTATTTTTTAGTTGGCTAAATAAATAGTGTTTATTAATTGTTAAGTAGGGCCTTTATAAAAAAAGTAATCCATTTTGCACACAGCACCCTCACACGCAACACACCATCATTTTTGAAATATAAAATAGAAGGGAGTAAAATAATAAATTCACATTTTTCAATAGTGTGAAAAAGTGTGAGGCTGCTGAGTATATTTTCCCTTTTGCACGGGCCCGAACAAATAGATCAATTAGACCAACCAGACCAATAAATAACAATTTGGCCCGATTTAGAGGTACCATTGGTTCGGTCCAAAAATGCCCATTTCAGACTGACCGGACCAATTACAATCCTACTAGCTCCTAACAAACCTTTAGCTCCCACCATTACTACCGTGCCAACCGCCATCCCACGTCTCGGGATCACTTGCTCTTGGAATAATATATCTCAACCCAAACCCTATAATGATGCATTTGTCCAATGAGCAATGCTACATACAGTCGTAAAATTGCAAACGTTACGCAATTGCTTTGAAAAAGAGTGGGGTCCACAATTAAAAAGTTAATTTTTTTTTCATATGGGTCCCATATTAATTCATTTTTTTCAAAGCGACTGCACGCCGTTTGCACAACCACGACTGCAAATATCATTTCTCTTGTCCAATACTCATTGTCCAAAGCCCTCCTCGACGAGATTGAATCTACAAATACCGAACCCACTTACTAGTTAGGTTTGAGTATCAAGAATACTCTACTACTATTTATTATTTTATTACTATTTTTTTTACTTTTTATTATTATTCATTATATTTCACTACTATTCAATATTCTATTACTACTTTTTTACTATTATGTACAACTCTTTTTAACACTTCTCACTACCCAAATGGACCTAAATCACCGTAGTGTCGTCCGCCATAAACAAGAAGTTTGATGCAATTTTAATATATAGCCGTGAAATCGTACAAGGTTTATAGAACCGTGAAACCATCCCATCCACTAACCCGTAGGAGTCCATTTGTGAATTTATATTTAGAATTATATATATGGTTGTTCAAAGAATACATGACATATAGGGTCAATTCCTCCAAAAATTATATCCTTTACGCAGTTTTTTTTTTCAGGGTTTGACTTTGACTGGACTCAAAATATTAAATAGAAAAAATAACAATAAAAATATTAACAGAAAGGAAGGTCAGCACAACACAAAGGAATTAGAATGATTCATTCAACTCTAAATATATAAAGAGAAACACTAAATCCACCGAGAGATGGTCTCTAATATGTGTCCCGATTCTCCATTTTTTTTTTTTTTTAACTCAGTGTTTAAAAAAGTATTTTTTAGTGATGTTGTGAATTTTTTTATTTTGAAATAAAAAAATATTAAAATATAAAACATATCAATGAAAAAAATAAAAACTTAAAAAAAAATTATTCTTTCTCAAGACGGAACTCGTGCTAAATCCTGCTCATGTATAAATATTAGATGATGTCTTTGAAAAGTTGTAATAATAATAATAATAATAATAATTGTTGTCGTTCTAAAAGTTGAAGTCCGTATTGAACGCCATCGTCACGGCCACGAAACATTCACGCATCACGTTTTTCAGGACGGCAGATTTCTACAGTATAATAATATGTCAAGGCTTCTAATAATAGGGTCTGTTGAATTTTGTTCGGTCAAAATTAGCACCTCACCTATTCAGGCCTCCTGCTTTAGTGTTATTTTTGGGAGGAAAAAGTTGGCCAACTCATTCCAATTTCAGTCTCCTGCTGATCATTTCAACACATATGTCACGCCTGACCCAAAAAAGCCTAAAGGCAAGAAAGAAAATTAAAGAAAACAGCTAGCTCCTGACTTTTGTTAGTTGTGGCCGCGTATTTAACAACTTAATATAGGACTCAAGGTATGTTTCATAACCACCATTTTCGAATCACGCTGAGCTCTTGTAAAAGAGAAGAGTGTGAAGGTAAGGTGTGTTCGTGATAACTCCAAGGTCACATACAAAAAGGGTAATGATCCCTTCCATCTGTTCAACAACGCATTTACAACCTGCACCAACGTGGCTTTCTTTTTAATTTTTTAATACCAACTTTTAAGCCCACGTCAAAGCAGCACTCTTTTCTCTCATTGATTTAAGAGTATTGCTATACTTAAGCCTCTACAGTAACTTATACCGCATTCTGCCAACGTGTAATTTTTTTTTTTAATGCTACAGTACAACGACAGCTTTTTACGCTAGAAAGTGAAATTATTATATGCTACAGTAAACGCAAATGGGTTTTACACTATCCAGCATTGAATAATCATTTGGGTTTTGAAAATCTGCTGCTCCCTCCAATGTTGCTCCTCTCGCTCGCCGAACCGAGAATCCTCTGCCGGCTGCCGAACGAAGTTGCTCGTACTGTCTGGTGTGCCGGCTGCCAAACCTGTTGCCTTCTGCCGTCTGTCGTCTGCCGCTTGAGGTCTGCGATTCTGTGAGGTAAATATTGAGCTGTCCGTGTCCAGTTTAGCCATCCTCAGTTTGTGGTTCTTCAGGCAAAGTGGTTTAGATGGCTTCTGATTTGCATTGATAGGAAGAGTATAGTGCGATTAAGTTTGGGTTGTGATAATGGATTTTAATTTTTTTTTTTTGTTGGATTCCGAGAGGCATTTACTAGGTTTGGGTTTTTCTCAAATTTGTAGGTAAATGGATAGAAAAGATAAGATTAAGAAGAAAATATTTGCTATATTTTCAACTCAAAGACAAAATTAATTCACATAGAACTAAAATACATGAGTATCAATTTCTGTAGAAATTTTATCTTCTAAGCCCTTTTACCATTTATGCTCTTATATTTCCAAATTAAGTACTGTCATATGGGTATCAATTTTGATTGAGGTTGAGATTGTGGTGTGAAATTATGGAGTGGATTATGATATTTTGGCATGAATTCGGATAGTAGTGGTATGGTATGTTGATTGTGGGGTTAGATTATGGCTTGAATTCTTATGAGATATGGATTAATTTTTTTTTTGGTTTTGGTTTCAGATATGAATTATTCTAAGATTGTGATTAATTATGGATTGAATTATGTTGATTTTGGTATTTGATTGTGGCTTGAAGATTGTGATTTAATATGGCTTTGAAGATTGTGATTTAATATGGCTAGTGCGATTAATTAATTCGCTAAACTCAAATTGCCTAGTATGTAATGCTAAAAACCCAAAATCTAAAAAAAAAAAAAAAAAAATACAGATCTATAGTTGCACTTCCCAGCCTGTAAAATCAATTACTAAATTCTAATCATTGTAGACATAACTAATTAATGTTTAGGACTTCACATTACTATGAAATCTTTATTCTAACTGTATGTGGAGCTGCGTTTTTGTGATGCATTTATTAATTAGTTATTCTAATTTATTATAGCATTATGGACAAAGAAGAAGATAAAAGGCCACCCAGGCCTTCTACACCAATTCCACCAACTCAGATATGATACATTGGTCATTCATAAAAGGCATGTGTCTTGATTCCAACTAGTTAATGTATTTTTATTTGTGTATTGTAGGGATATTATGGTCCAGGAAGTACTTACTACCCGCCATTTATAATGCATCCAAATGCATTTCCTAATTCATACACATACGTGGGGTAGCCAGGTACATAGATTTCTAAACATTAATTTTTTTCCAGGCAGTTGATTCTTAACCTTTCTAACTCTGTGCTTGATTACAGGCACCATCAATGCCACCTTTTCCAGCAACGTTCATTTACCCTCCGTTGACTAGTGCGGAGGAGTCAGACCGTATGCAACAAATGACCCAGGTATATAGCTTGGCCCGACTTTTCCATTTTACTAATTTGTTGTTTATTACCTGTTATAACACTGTGTCTTATTATAGTCTTCACCAATGTCACCTTTTCCAACAACGTTCATCTATCCTCCATCTAATAATGCAGAAGAGTCGAGCCGTGTTCCACCAACGAGCCAGGTACTTCTTTTAATATCCTGAATTTTGGTACTTGAATATGTGCATTGTTACCAATTCTAACACAGTGCTTGATATAAGCCCCCACCAATGCCACCTTTGCCAACAACATTCATCTACTCTCCGTCGACTAATGCTGAGGATTTGGGTCGTGTTCAACAAACGATCCAGGTAGATTGTTGTCTAACCTTTTGATATTTTTTCCTTAATCTGTTTATTATGCCTTCTAACATCATACACTTTATTACAGACCCCACCAATGCCACCTCCTCCAACAATGTTCATCTACCCTCTCTCGGCAAATGCGGAAGAGGCGGACGTTGTTCAACAAACGAACCAGGTTAGAAATTTTGTGATTAATTTTTTTTTTTAATAACATTGTTACCCATTTTAATATCGTGCTTGATTATAGCCCCCACCAATGCCACCTCTTCCAACAACGTTCATTTACCCTCCGTTGACTAATGCGGAGAAGTCGGACCATGTTCAACCAACGAACCAGGTTAGAAATTTATTTCATTTTTGTGTGCCGTGTCCTGAATTTTATTTTTTTCATTTATTTTGTTACCCATTCTAACTATGTAATCGATTACAGCCCCCACCAATGCCACCTCTTCCAACTCCGTTCATCTACCCTCCGTCGATGACCGCAGAGAAGTCGGGCCTTTTTCAACCTACCAACCAGGTTAGAAAATTACCACTGGATTTTTTGTTTTGTTTTTTTTTCCTTACGTTATTTTTTTTTACCCTCGCCATACCTGAATATAGCCTCCACCAATAACACGACCCCCATCGGAGGAGTTGAGAAGCTTTGAAAATTCATCAACTACTCCATCGACTAATGCGACTGATGCGACATTTATAAGTGAAAGTGAAACTAATGTTGGAGGTACGTCCCTTTTTTCTGAAGAGAATGAAGAATCTGAGGATATATGTAACAGCCCGCTAGAGTGAAATTTCTATTAATTTTAGGAACCTCGTGAAAACCCTATAAGTTTTCACGAATCCATTAATCGTATAGGTTTTTGTCTAACTACATAGTTAGTGTTATTATTTACTATGGTATCAGAAGTGTGTTTTTGATTATTGGAGATAGTTAGAAGTGTCAAAATGTATTATGGTTTGTGCCATTAGACTCGGAGAGTTATTTAAAGTCTTATGGCACAATAACATCTTTTCATATTTTCGGACAAAACGTCTGTTCAAAACTGTAGATATTATTGGATAAAAAGAAATATCTTGAGATAATTTTCGTGAATATTATTGGGTAAAAATATTTTGAGTTGATTTTTATAGATATTATTAGATAAAATTGTCTTAAGTTGATTTTTTGTAGATATTATTGGATAGAATATTATGAGATAATCTTTTATAGATATTTTGGGTAGGAGAAAACTACACTCAACTCTCAACTCCAGCCTTATCATCTTCCTTATCTCATCCATAAGTAGTTCCAGCCATCACCTACAAACTTATCTTCATTTACACGTTTCTTTAAAAGAATATCAAATACTTTCTCTCGGACAGCTTTTAGGAGTTCTTTTGCACGCCCATTTCGAAGCTTTTGTATGTATGTTATCATAAAGTCTCTTTCATATAAGTTGTTTTGTTTTTAGTCTAGTTTATATGGATATATTATTTGCCCCATTTGAAGATCATTTGGTCAGTCAAATATTATATAAACTATAGAAAGGTCATTCTGTGAGATAAACTGGAGAATATGTTATAATTTGGAGGTTTTGACTAAGCTAATGGATAGATATTGGTCCGAAATTTTTATGGAGTATTGTTAACATGTATATGTGCCTATTGGTTGAGGATTTTTGCATGATTAAAGGTTTTGATGAAAGATTTTCTTAGATTTAGAAACTTAGAAACTGGAAGAAGAAAAACAGTTTCTGTTTTGAGAAAGTTTAAATCTTTGGTGGTCTAAACCAATTCTAATGACTTTAATAATTTTATTGGAGGATCCTAAGCATCTTATATACATGTTATATTATTATTTTGAAGATATTTGATGTTAATTTCAAAGATACGAAATTTTATGCAAAGAGATATTCAGATAAGCCAAAGTGTGGATATTCTTGGCTAAATTTATGTTTTGGTTAATTTGTAACCATGTGATCTTGAATTAGAAGCTTATATATGTTTTAGGACATCTTTTTAAACCATGTGATGGTTTGGTTTGAAGATCATATATTTATAAGTTATAGATCAAGAGATTTATCAAAACTAGTTGAGGAAAAAGTTTCTGTTTTTGGACTAAGTGTAAAACCAAAAACTCCAAATGTTATTTTGTGATTTTGGTGACTTTAGTTTGATGATTTAAAGCATGGTTGATGTTAGGATGATATTATGAATATGTTAGAAGTAAGATTTGATTTTTGAAATTCTTGGAGATGTTTTGATTTAAGGTCAAAATTTGTGATTCAAGTGCTTGGATTTTTTTTACAAAAAAATGTTTGGTGTTAATTATTAGCTTTTTCTAAATGGATGTTTTAAGTATGGTTTTGAACTTAGGATTGGAAGATATTTGTTGCAAAATTTTGGTTTAAGCATGAGTTTTGAAGTTGGAAGGAATTGCAACAAAAATCAAGGGAAATGGCCTATGGATGTTTCGGCCATAGTGTGTTTTTCATAGTTATGTTTTGTTTTAAATTTTTCTGAGTTGATATTTAAATTTAGGACAAAATTTATTTAAGGAATGTAAATTTTGAAAACTTTTGGAGTTGGTATGCAAAATCCTTAAGTTATGGGTAAAACGGTCATTTTCCCACATGTAGAGAGTAAAATGAAAATTTTACTCTTTAAGTTAGTATTTTCCATATTTCAAATTATGAGTGATTTATTTCTAACTTTTAGAATCACTAATTACAGTTCCTCGTGATCGCACTTGAAGTTTTATAAGAAATACGGAGATCGAGGTAAGTTAGCTTTTAACTTACTAGCAGTCTACTATGTATGTGTGCTAAGTAAATGAACAACAGTGTATGTATGTATGTTATCATATATGTCATGCCATGCCAAGTTATCACGTAATTGTCTATTATACAGAATTTATTCTGTCATCAATTTTTATCTGTTACATAATATATTCTGTCATGTATTACTGTACCTTACAAGTACGTCATGCTAAGTATGCTATTTATTACATGTATGTCAAGTCATGTAATATTCACTGTTGCAAGTATGTCATGTTAAATATGTTGTCTATTATATGTTATGCCATGTTACGAAATGTTTCTATCTCAAGTTGGTCATGTATTTCAAGTTATGTTCAAGTCACGTTATGTTACGTCAGGGTTTCAGTCATTTCGTATTCCAGTCACGTTTCGTCTTGATTACTTATGTATGGGGTTACAGCAATTGTGAAGCATACACTACGTGAGACACAGCAATTGTGACACATAGAATACATGGGGCCACAACAACTGTGGAGTATGTATTTAAGCAGTTAAAGAATAAGTTTTCGTATAATACATGAGGCCACAACAACTGTGGAGTATGTATTTACACGTAGAATACATGGGGCCACAACAACTGTGGAGTATGTATTTTTCATGTTAAGTCAAGTTTGTGTAGAATACATGGGGCCACAACAACTGTAGAGTATGTATTTATACGTAGAATACATGGAGCCACAACAACTGTGGAGTATGTATTTTTCATGTTAAGTCACGTTTGTGTAAAATACATAGGGCCACAACAACTGTGGAGTATGTATTTTTCATGTTAAGTTAAGTTTCAGAACAAGTTCATGATAAGTCAAGTTTCAGATCAAGTTCATGTCAAGTCAAGTTCATGTCAAGTCAAGTTCAGTTCATGTTTCAATTTAAGTTATGTCAATTATGTTATGTTGTACGCCAAGTTATGCTTTAATTACTTATGAATTTGATTATGCATTTATGCTTTTACTGTCATCCATGCATTATTAGCTTGTGTGGAAGTTTTTTGTTAACTTACTGAGATTTGTAATCAAATCTCACTTTGGTAGTCCTAACTACCATTCCCCCCGAATGATAGATCTTGTTACAGGACCTGAAGGAGAATCAGGAGCTGATCAACTAGACACAGTTGACTAAGTGACGGTGCGACATAAATGTTAATATAGTAATTAACGTAAATTACTTCTTGCACGATTGAGTTGCATCTCTTGTATTTTTTGGATCATAACTATTTTGGACTAGTGTTGTGATCTTAGTTGTTCAATGGATTTTTATGTATGAAGTATGTTTTAAGCATTTGGGATATTTTCAATTTGGTGCATAGTATTGCTAAAGAAAAAAAATTTATCCGCTGCGAATATTGCATATTATTAGATGCATGTTAGGAATATTGCATCTTATATGTCATGAACGGGGGCAGGTAACCTTGTGTTGCATGTCTCGACGCTTCAAATGTCCGTCCGATCCCAAACGGAATTTGGGGGCGTCACAATATAAATGAAGAAAATTCTGATAACCAACGAGTTGAGGAGGATCCCAAAGCAGGTATGGAGTTTGCCACTGACCATGAGCTTATGGCCTATTATAAGCGATATGCCAAGCAACAAGGTTTTGGTGTTATAACACAACGGACGAAAAGAGAGGCCGATGGGAGAGTGAGGTATTTGACGATTGGGTGTGCGCGAGGTGGCAAGTACCAACCTAGCCATAGTAATATATCGAGGCCGCGTCCAACTATTAAAACGGATTGTAAGGCAAGGATAAATGCGCACTTGGTGAAGGGTACTTGGGAGCTGACCAGTGTTGAACTTGCTCATAATCATGACACTGTCAGCCCACAAAAATCTAGATTCTTTAGATCGCACAAAAATCTAGACGAATACAGTCAAAGGATGCTTGATTTGAACGACAGAGCTGGTATTCGAATAAATAAGAATTTTGGGGCACTTGTTGTTGAAGCGGGGGGGTTCAAGAATCTTGATTTTCAAAAAAAAGATTGTCGAAATTTTATTAACAAAGCCAGGAAATTGAGGTTGGGTAAAGGAGGTGGCGAAACCCTTACTGAGTACTTCAAGCGGATGAGGTCGCAGAATGATGGTTTTGTTTATATGATTGATGTGGATGAGGATTTGAGACTGAGAAATGTGTTTTGGGCTGACGCATGTAGTCAAGCAGCGTATGAGTATTTCGGCGATGTTATTACTTTCGATACGACATATCTTACAAATAGGTATGGTATGCCGTTTGCCCCGTTTGTTGGTGTAAATCATCATGGGCAGTCTATACTGTTAGGGGCTGGGTTGCTTTCAAGTGAGGACACAAGTACTTTTGTGTGGTTGTTTGAAGCATGGTTGGAGTGCATGAATGGTCGGGCGCCAAAAGCCATTATTACAGATCAAGACCGAGCAATGAAGGGTGTTGTTGCTATGGTATTCCCAAATACTCGCCATAGATATTGTCTGTGGCATATAATGCGAAAGTTGCCTGAGAAATTGGGGTCTCACGCTGCCTTCAATGCAGGATTGAAGACTGCCATCCAAAGTGCCCTTTATGATTCACAGACATGTGCAGAATTTGAAATGAAGTGGGGGCAATTTATTCAAAAGTATGATCTTAGTGATAATGCATGGTTGACTGGATTGTACAATGAGAGGTCATTATGGGTACCGGCATACCTTAAGGGAGTATTTTGGGCTGGCATGAGCACAACTCAAAGGTCTGAAAGTATGAACGCGTTCTTTGATGGGTTTGTGCATTCTGGTACAACGTTGAAAGAATTTGTTGACCAATTTGACAATGCGCTCCGAAAAAAGGTGGAGGTCGAGACGACGGCTGATTTCAACTCCGCCAACCAAACCATTCTATGTTCATCCGCATTCCGCATTGAGAAGCAATTTCAAGCGGTGTATACGAGTGCAAAATTTAAAGAGGTACAAAAAGAGGTGTGGGGAATGATTTTATCTAACTGCATACTTATATGCAAGGAGGGTTGCATTTCCACCTACGATGTTTTAGATGAAATTACCACTGATGATGACCATGTGAAGAGCGTCAAGTACATTGTTTATTTTAACGAGGAGGAGGTTGATCTCAAATGCACATGTGCATTGTTTGAGATGAGGGGGGTCCTCTGTAAGCATGCATTGAACGTTTGCCAGATGAATAAGATTCATGCGTTGCCAGAAAAGTACATCTTGGATTGATGGAGGAAGGATTAAAGAGGAGATATATGGTGGTCAAAAGTAGCTACGATGACTTGCGATCGAATGCGGACTCACAGAGGTATGAGTTCATGGTTAAATATTGTGTAAGGTTAGCTACCCGTGTTTGCCCAAGTGATGAACATGTTACTGCATTCGTGAGCCACTTGGAGGAGTTTGAGAAAAAATTTCAAGGATTGACACTTGAGTCTGGTTCAAGCAAGGTGAAAGAAACTATAGTCACGGACAAGAGTAAGAAAATCTTAAGCCCGCATGTTGTTCGAGGGAAAGGTAGGCCACTAACGAAAAGGAAGGTTCCGCCTGTAGAGAAGGCAGCAAGAAAGTGAAAGAAACAACTGGTAAAAAATGCTTAAATATAATGGTACTAACATTATTATGCTTCTGACTGATCTCAAATGTTATTTCTAATGGATGTGTTATGTTTTTTTTATGTTCAAATTTATTTAGACATGCAGGAAAATATTTGATGATGCATCACAAGATGGTGAGGTATCAGAAGATCTAGAAAGTGATCAAGTAATACATATTGAGCTGTGGCATTATTGTGATGTATTTCTTTAATCTGACTTATGCATTTTTTCTAATGGGTTTGTGTTTGTTTATTTGAAATTTCTTTAGGTACTTAGTGCGTGCAAGGATGATTTTGTTGTACTAACACAGTGCAGTACTTTCACACACCCAACGCCATCGAAATATGAGAAGTGAGGCTTAGCTACCTAAGCAAGTGCATGGATGTGCCCATGTGATGATCTTGTGGATACCAAAGTTGGTGATCTAATTGATGAAGGAAATTTAATATAATGTAGGGGGTTGTCAAGTATTTGGGAGGTTGGGATGTATTTTAATGTCAGGAGTTGGATGAAAGTGGTTAATAAGGTCATTTATTGTGAAGAGTGTGTTTTGTATATTGATATGCTAATCTATGCATTTTCAAATTTCCTGCATCTCACTTTGAGCCCTCTATACTTGGTTTTCCATTTACTTGGATGTGTTATGTTTTTTTACTTGGTTTTCCATTTATAGACAATGGTTGAAAGAGTTTAATATGGCTTTATGATGACTTCGATGTGGTGGAGGTTGTATTAGATATAAGCTGCCTCTTTGTACCTCATTTTTCATTTATATCAAGAAAGGCAGGATTGATCTATCTGAGTAATAAAGCAGGTTTTGATAGTAATTTCCAGTTGCCGGTGGCGAGTTTAGAGCAACTAGAAAAAGGTGGAGCTCCATTCATGCCAAAAAATGTTGATTCAGGAGATTTTCTAATTTTTTCTTCGCTTCTTTATAGGCTGGGTGGTTTAGAACTTTATTCTTTAAATATTTTTGTTTTATGGGGAAAATGACATGCTTATAGTAAAGTTGGTCAGCATTCCGATGAGGATTATAGTAAAGTTCTTGACTGACTTACTTCAGCTTATGTTTTGGTTGAATTATAGTGAAGATATAAATCACCTCAATGTTGAGCATGTCTAACATTCATCTACCATCCATTTTACAGGAAAAAAGGTTTACAACTAATAAATTCAAAATACATTAATTAAACTACTCCATCCAGGATATTGAAAATTCTTACATACCAAGTACTTTGGTCAAATTTCTGCAACAGTTTACCAACCAAGTACTTTGGGCAAAATTCTTACATACCAAGAACCAAAAGTTTACCACTAATATCCATTTAATCCAAACTATCCATTTACAAGAAACTTGGACCAAAATACCTTTATGGTCCAAGCCAACCAAACATTATTACAATGGATATCACCCAATACAAATACAAAGATATGCGTGCACGTCTATTCCATACGACCAGGTTCTGCATTTCCTCCTCTAGCTTGTCAAGAACACACACTCTCTCAAATAGTTTATCTTCTTTTTTCTCAACTTTATACTCGCGCAACAATATATCGTCCTCCCTTTTTCGAACTGCATTCTCCCTTGCGCGAGTTCTCTCCTCTACCAGTTGGAGTATATCTGCCCATATGAAGAATTGACACTTTGCTTCTCCCTGTAGTACAATTTTGTTAATTTCACAAATGTAAAATATGACATGTTAAAAAACAATACAAAAATAAAACCCTCAAGTTGCTGTTATTACCGTGTTGTATTTGTACTTCGGGCATGCGTAAAATTTTCTTCCTGGATTTTTGTTAGTTTGGGATGTCTTTAATGGGGCTTTCAAGCCACACCAACAGATTGGTGATTCCAAAAAATCATCATCTACATATGATGATGCGCTCGATGCCATAGGTGATCGATATCTCAAACTAGTGCACAAAATTGTTTAACCAGCAAGCAAGAAACAAATTTACAGAATGTATACAAAGACCCCTTTTTCGAACTAACATGCAACAAGAAATGTATAATGGTGAAAATGCTAAAACCCAATAAACAAGTATAATGGTCAAGTGCCAAATTTTAAGCCCGCATATAAATAACAGGCCATTGTCTAAACTTGGAAAATTAAACATGCATTAATCATGAGTCTGATGCATTAATCAGAAACTGAGCAATAGAAACACTTAGCATGGTAAATAAAACACAACTTTCTCATGTCCGCGTAGATCTGGTAGGATCTTAAGAGGATGGTTCCAACTACATGTTATTCATTGGAGAACTTGCCGACTGCATTGAACCAACATGCACTACCTTTACTTTTTTAGGCGAAGATAAGGGCCCCCAAAGCACTACCTTCCATGCATGATCTTCTCCCCCACCAGTTTCAAGTGCAAAACACTTTCAACAACAACAACAAATGATCAAGTCTCCGACCCTTTCCCACGAGTATTTTTACATTATACAAACTAGTGCACAATATCCATTTCCATCAATAATTCCATCAAACAGTTGATGGGCCAACCAAAATACAAGGTTACAAAGTTAATGGAGAATCAGGTTTTCCTCTCTCTATCGTAAACCCCATCTGTAATGCAAGATACGATTTTCCTCCAACAACTTACATACATAAAATTCAAAACAACAAAAAACCCAACTCTATGTCTCTCATCTACTCAGAAAATAAAACATTGAGGCTGTGCGAAATACTTACCGTGATGTAGCTACGATGGAGATGAGTTTGATACACGCATGCACGTATGTCTTCGAATGAGCGATTTCGTAGATGTCGTTTTCTCCAATATGGATTTGAACTACAGATCGGGCTTAGAGAGAGAGGGCTAAGAAACTTAGATAGTGAGAGAGGGAAAGAGGGCTATGGAAGTGACAGAGGGAGAGAGGGCTCGCGGCTCAGACTTGTGAGGAAGACCAGATCTGCATGTAGGAGAAGATAGGGCGAGAGGGCAACGGAAGTTCAGATCGGGGTCAATTTTCAGACTTAACAGGGGAGATCATCGCAGAGGGAGAGAAGGCTCGAGGCTCAGACCAAATTTGGAAGACGGAAGGGCTGAGGTTTTGGGAGGGAGAAATGCATTAGGGCTCAACCGGGTGAGGGTTTGCAACAGAAGGGATGGAAGGGCTGAGGTTTTGGTTTTGGGAGGGAGGTGAGGGTCTATAATGGAAGGGACGGAAGGGCTGAGGGTTTGGTTTCGGGAAGGGGGTGAGGGTCTGCAACGGAAGGGACGGAAGGGCTGAGGTCTGGGTTTCGGGAGGGAGGTGAGGGTCTGCAACGGAAGGGACGGAAGGGCTGAGGTCTGGGTTTCGGGAGGGAGGTGAGGGTCTGCAACGGAAGGGACGGAAGGGCTGAGGTCTGGGTTTCGGGAGGGAGGTGAGGGTCTGCAACGGAAGGGACGAAATGGCTGAGGGTTTGGTTTCGGGAACTGGGTGAGGGTCTGCAACGGAAGGGACGAAAGGCCAGAAATCAGATCTGAAGGGACAGATCTAAAACCGTGACGTGGCTACCAAACCGAGTTCACCACGTCAAGGAGTGCGGTGTGAAATTAGTAGACCGACTTATAAGTAGAATTTTCCTTGATTTAAACGGAAACTGAAACAGCCCCCAACCCCAAGGTTGCGCCCAGGCTTGGACTATGAGGAAAATCGCCATCGCACCTCTCACAGCTTCACACCCAGTTCAATGGCGCCATCTCAGGAAGGAGCTCATTCTCTCTCTCTCTCTCTCTTCTCTCTCTCTCTCTCTCTCTCTCTCTCTCTCTCTCTCTCTCTCTCTCTGAGTTCAATATCCAAGAATCGTGTCTTTACTTTTAGGATCATTTCCTCATTCAGGAGGTCCGAGGGTCTTACAACAACTGTACACCTCAATTCTTAGCCTCACTCGATGCTCTCCGGTTATGTTGTGAGAAACTATAGGACAAGAAAATTGGAGTTGATTTGTTGAATATTTGGATAGGAGGCTCAGAATTGACGGCATTCTTGAATGCAGTATAATTTATAATATAAAATGTGTACACAATGAAGGAGATACAAGTAAAACAATAATAGTCTAACATAACGAAGATGGTCCTGAATACTGTCTCAAATGAATGATAACTTCGTGAACACAACACATTGGCGCCCTTTGAGCGAAAAGGCAAGGCAATTGTTTATAATTTCTCTTTTTTAGACCTCTATATATTTCTCTACGATGGCAGATAAGGTGGACTTGGGCACTGCACCAATCACACTCTTTATTTTCTCCATTCTTGAAAATAGTACGGTTGGAATGCTTCTTGTTCCATCCTTGGTGGCATATTCTTTCCTGCATATTCTTTTCCTAAATCATCAATCACTCGTGCAATCATCCTACATGGTCCACACCGTGGAGCCCAAAAATCCGCTAGAACTGGGTTGTCACTTGCAATGACAAGGCCATCCCAACTTGAATCTGTCTCCACTTGAACTGCAGATTTCAAGCATGAGTAGGCCTTGTTATTCATAATTATAAAGAAAAGCTGGCTTGTAATTAAAAAAAATAATTAAGATATCACGCAAATCCCTCGATTTTATAGAACTTTCTTTCAACAAAGGTCATAGCAAGCTAGATCAACCTGAGAGAGAGATCCTCACTTGAGACGGCACCGTTGAATAGTGAGCGGAGCCGCTAGAGGCGCGACGGCAATTTTTTTCGAAATCCAAGTTTGGGCACGACATTGGAGGTTGGGGGGCTTTTTTGTTTTCATTTAAATCTAAAATGGAAAAGGAGAGTACTGTTTCGACTTGGGGCTTAAAAGTTGATTTATGGAAAACTCTTGTTGCAGGCCACTTGCGGACGGATTCACGCACCAGGCTGACGTGGACATTAATGAAACGGTGAGTTTTATCTGAAGCGGGAAGATGAATTTGACAAACCGGCTGCACTCCTTTCGTTCTTCACTTTTCCCACATTTTTCGTTTTTCACTTCTACTCTCACCTCTCAGCTCTCATCCTCATTCTGCACCGTTTCCCACTTTCCCAGTTTATCACTTCTCCTCTCACCTCTCACCTCTCATCCCCATGTGAGCAAAGGGAGAAAATCCTCCCCATCTCAAAACCCCTCTCATCTCTGAAGGTCGAATTTTGCTGCGGTAAGCCGGATTTCCTTACAGTAGATCTGTGCAGTTCGGGAAACCCTAAATCATAATAGCTCTCTCTCTCTCTCTCTCTCTCTCTCTCTCTCTCTCTCTCTCTCTCTCTCTCTCTCTCTCTCTCTCTCTCTCTCTCTCTCTCTCTCTCTCTCTCTCTCCTGCTTTTGGTTATTCGATCGTTAACATTGGTTATATATTGATGTTTTGCTTAATCGATCTGTACTTGGCCTAGGGTTTTCTGTTGGACTTGGCCTAGGGTTTTATTTATTTGGGATTTTCTGTGTTTTTGTTGTTAGAAGCCCCTAATCTGTTCGAATATGTTATTTAGGAATGCTGTGAGAAAATTAACATGATTTGTATACATTTTATCGATCTGTACATGCTGTTGGACTTGGCCTAGGGTTTTATTTTTTTGGGTTTTCTGTTTTTTCCTTGTTAGAAGCCCCTAATCTGTTGGAAGATCTTATTTAGGTTGCTGTGAGAAAATTAACATGATTAATTGTAAATTTTCTCGATCTGTACATGCTGTTGTACTCGGCCTACGGTTTTTTTCTTTTTGGGTTTGCTGTGTGTTCCTTGTTAGAAGCCCCTAATCTGTTCCAATATGTGTTTTAGATTTGCTGTGAGAAAATTAACATCATTTTTAGTAGATAATATCGATCTGTACATGGTGTTGGATTGTAATAGGCAACTTTTTTTTTAATTTTTTTTGGATTTGAGGAATTGTTAGAAGCCCCTAATCTGGTTTTAAGGATACCCATGGATTTGGATTTGTTTGGATTTGTTTTTAGTCCTGTGAATTGAAAGCAACAAAAAGTAAGTTTGATTTCCAATATCCAGCTCGAGTTGCTCTGTTTTTTCTGAATCCATTTGGGTATTTTCCATTTGTGGTTGTTTTATCTTTTCACATATAAAATATCTTGTACTATTATGAAATATATATACATATTTAATACTTGATTCATTATTTGATGTAATCGAAACCGCTTGATTTTGCATCGAGTAAAGGTGTCTGTCCATCCATGGCTTAGAGGGGAAGAAAAAAAATAATTACAGTAAAATGAATGTGTTTGTGTATATAAATAATATATAAATAGATAGATCGTATTGTAATAAGAACAATATGATGAGAATCAATCACTATAAAGTAAGCTTTAAAATCATTGTCAGGTGGGTGAGTGGGATTGGGAATATGGGATAAAGATTTGTATCCAAGGCTTGAGGCCATACGGTTATGTTATAAAGTTCAATGATAGATGGTCCCATGAGTTTGGCCCTTCAATCTTTTTAATATGTTCTCTCATCAATAATCTATACGCCCACCAATATCTTCGTTCTTCATATCAATTACATTTTCTGTTTGAAAATATTGTAGCTTAGACTGCCACTTCTTGAATTTTTAGAAATAATCTGTGTAGTTTTAGAATGTGTATGTCTCATACATTCCTTTAAAACAATAGTGATTTTTTTGTAACTTTTTTATAATCAAGTTTACTTTTATAATGTCTTTGATATTAGAGATTTGCACTTCCTAAACATATATAGCATTATTTCTTGATTTGTTTAGAATTATAAAAACAAATCTCGACTTTACAAGTTACTTTTGTAAAGTATGTGCGCGCTGGGATGTGTACACCATCATAGTAGATGAACTAGTTTATTTATGTTTAGAGTTCCATACTTTCTGCATATAGCAGTATGTGAAGTGAAGTTAAGTTTTCATTTTTACAAGATACTTTTGCAAAGTATGTGTGCACTTGGATGTGGATACCATCATAGTAGATGCACCAACTTTTGCTAAAGCATTGAACACACCTTTACACTTCACTTCAACTTGGGGCACACAGAGACTAACTCCTTTTGCACTTGATTTTTAAGGATTAAACTCAGCTCCCCTTCGGCTGGATTAAACTCAGCTAACCTTTTGAAGTGCAGCGAACCATCTCACCTTTTTTTGAGTAAACTCTCTTGTAAAAGAAAAAAAAAAACCTCTAAACCCCAACAGAAAATAATGAATGAAAAACACTATTTTTTTTTAGCAACAGCATACTGCATCGTTGATTGGGAACATGTTATCTGAGGGAGATAAGGTATCATCGTCAGTTTCTTCATCTTCTATTTCATATCATACTTTGAGAAACAACCCAATTTGCAATTGTGGGTCACCTGCTTCACTTAGAACATCGAACACGCCAAGAAATTAGGGCCGATCCTTCTTTGGGTGTTCAAAGTACAATACAAAGGTACAAAAATCGATTATTGTATACTTTTCCAGTACCAATTTCAAATTGACTACATGTTTTGATAACATTCTCAATTGTTTGTTTGTTTGTTTGTTTATACAGGGATTACCAAATTGCAACTTTTTCATATAGGCAGATAGTGGTAAGGAAATAGAGAATGACCTTATGAAAGTAGAAATTGAGATTTTAATGAAGAAGGAAGAGCTCCAGAAAACACATGAAGAGTTGCAGAAAACACATGAAGAGGTTTGGAAATTATTGCAACTGTTTCGAAGAAGAGAGAAAGAGGTTCGAACAAGAGAGGAAGAGGTTCAAAAAATGATGGAAGAGGTTCGACATTGGATGGAAGAGGTTCGCCTAAGAGATGGCGAAATTGTCAAGAGGGAGGTGGAAGTCCAGCGTCAACACACACATATTCGTATATATTGGGCAGTTTCTATTTTACTTTATTTGTACTTGATACGATCGCATTGAGTACCTTTAGAAATCTGGTACCTCAATAAACCAAATCTGGACTTCCTTGTTCAGATTTGGTTTAGAGTATTTTGGGACGTTGTGACATCTGTGCATAAACTGTGTTTTGTATAAATCTGTGGCTATGTTAAGTATTTTGGAACTTTTGGGACAACACTTTTGAATAAGTGTTGTGGAATGTATGTGGAAATTGAAGTTTAGGGTTCTGGACAGGTCTGGCTATGAAAGTAGAAATCTGAAAATTTTTTGTATAAGTCTGATTTGGTTTAGAGTACTTTGGGACTTTGTGACATTTGTGCTTGAACTGTGTGTTGTATAAATGTAGATATATGTTGACTATTTTGAAACTTTTGGGACAACACTTTTGTAAAAGTGTTGCAATTTGTGCCATGGAAATTGATCTTGAATAAATCTGGACAGGTATGGCTAGTTTAAACCAAATCTGGAAATTTTGAGTATGTGTATAATGATGGACAGGTTCGGATATGCTGAATGTGCTGTGTTGGTAGGCATAAATCTGGAAATTGTGCCCTGTTGCTGGATATGCTAAATCTGGAAATTGAGTGAATGAACCATCCAAAACCCAACCCAGAAATAGCATATATTGAACATATTTGAACAATGGAAATTCTATTACTTTCCTTACACCCGAGAAAGAAATTAATGTTACAAGTCCATAAGTCAATACACAAACAAGTCCATCTCGGCTCCCACTTAGAGACATGAGCAATTTACTAACAAAACCTATAGAAGCCGTATAACATATGGGTGATCTTTCGGAAATTGGTTGCTATACCTGAAGTGACCAAAACTGGTGAAGTGATAGCAATAACCTGTGAATGGCTTGTACAACAATTGAATGCAATAAATCCGGGTACCATGCAGAAAAATATTTGTCAATCACATGGGATAGAATTCACAGTATCCATCAATTACATGAACCCCTGAAGTAAATAAGCTCTATATATATATCAAACCATAATTTACAACAAAAGTCCACCCTATGATAAATAATTACAACAGCTTCAATACACCAAAAATAATTACAACTTCTCCACCCATCAAATGCCTAATTACAAAAATTAAAGTCCAAAAAAATTTAATGTTGATGATTACAAAAATAATATATCCAACCATCAAAAAATATTTACTCAAAAGTTGGATTTGCCTCAGCCTATCTCCACTAATCTTGTTCATTCCATAGTGCATATTGGTGGTTTAAGTTGAGCTGGTCGACTCCCCATCATTCTTCCCCTTAATCTTCATGGCTTTGTACAAAATAAACTGAAATCATCAACATTCTCAAACTAGAAAGCAAAGCACCCAATCATTGAATGTGCTCAATCAATATCATAAATTAGGATCTTTAAAGCAAAATATGACATCAAAGTATCATGTGCCCAGAAAACATATATATATATATATATATATATATGTATTAAACTAAATATGTGCAAAATTCAGTGCAAAATTCCCACAAGCTAGCTGAAAATCCTCAATTGAATAACACTTCCTTCACATGCTAAGGCATATATATATATATATATGAATGTACTCATACTCCACCAAACCAGCAAGTGTATTTTTTCCACAAGTAGATATCTTGAGCATCATGATAAAACATTCAATGTGCAAAAGTAAATGCAAAATTGCCATAAGTCAATGTTAATTATTTTTTCTCAATCCCACTTAAATTATGTGCATAAGCATTCGAGATACAAACCCCGTAAAGTGACCTATTGCCACGGTTGTGTCCCAGGCAAGCTATCCGGCTGGGTTCCATCCAATCGAAGTTGCATCTGTCACACGTATAATATAATAGTTAAAATTCAAACGAACATCCTCTAGAAAAAGTGTACCTATTTACACAGGATGTAACATTTAGTTTGAGATGACAACAATTAAACTAAATCATCTTAGACTTTCTTAAGTCTCATTCACCGTAAAGTCTAACTCAGTGGTACTAAAGTTCAACACTTTGGTAGCGTTTTGAGGAGGCTAATAATACAAAATGCAAAATATTAGTAAGAACTAAAGTTTAATCTTGAGAAATTTTTCCTAGCATTAAAAACCCAAGTGTAACCTGAAATGTGACACTTTGTTGTGTCCCAACATCTGTGGAACCAAATAAATTCCTTCTAGTTCCCACAATTTCGCCTTCTATTCCATGCAGCTACAAAGGAGAAAAATAAACCAATTTGTATTAAGTCATAAAGAACGCTTAAAAGTAAAACACACATAAAGTTCAACATTTGTAAGTGGAAATTGAGAATGGTTAATTGAGTTAACCTGTTTACGTTTTCCTTTCTGAGTAGCCTTCTTTGTCGTGGGTTTCAAATGTTCAATCATGGATTTTTTCCTGAGAGATCGCGATCTGCCTTTTCCTCTCACTACATGGGGACTCAGTACATATTTAGAAGTGGCAATTGTAGTTTCCACGACAGTTGTAACATTCACCTTTGATGGTGGCTTGTTCGTGCGGTAGCCTAAGTTCATTGCATGTAACTTAGCTAGCATATCCTCCGTGTGCTCATCACATGAAGATGCATTTGTGGATACTTCGTTGCATTTCTTGATGATACGTGAATATCTGCTAACTTCAGGTCTCTCATCAACCCCATCATAACTACTTCGTATAAGAGTGTAAGTTCTCTTTATGTCTTTCCGCCATCGATCTAGTATGTACTTTTCTGGCACTGATCGAACTTTGTTAAGTCTCATAATGCCCAATACGTGCCTACACAATACCCCTCTCATCTCAAACAAGGCACATGAACACTTCACCTCACATTCAGCCTCATTAAAGTAGACCATGTGGGTAACCTCCTTGATGAAATCATTAACACTCACTTCATCTTCTACATTGTATGTTGCAATTACACCATCCTTCCGGTGTAGAGTTGGAAGAGTTGCAAGCATCTCTATTACTTCTTTTTGAACTTCTCTAAATTTATTGCAAGTGTATATGTCTTGAAAAATCTTCTCAAGTGGAGAGGGAGAGACGACGGAAATTGTAACAATGAATAACTGGAAGTCCGCCGCACTTTCATTTTCAATCTTCTTCCTCAATGCATTATCAAACTGATCGACAAACTCTTTTAAGTTTGTCTTAGCATGAACATACCCGTCGAAAAAAGCGTTCATACTCTCGCTTCGTTGGGTTGTACTCATTCCAGCCCAGAAAACATCTTTCATGAATACCGGTGCCCAATACATACGCTCAGCGTATAAACTCTTCAACCAAGCATTATCCTGCAAGTTGTACTTCTGAATTAACACTTCCCAAGACCCCTCAAACTCCTCAACTGTGTGAGAGTCATACACACAATTTAACAACCCAGTTTTCAACCTAGTTTTGAATGCACTATGTGAACCTAGCTTCTCAGGCAACTTTTTCAAAATGTGCCATAAGCAGAATCTGTGTCAACTATTTGGAAAGACAAGGCTTATTGCATTTTTCATGGCTCTATCTTGGTCCGTGATAATAGCCTTGGGAGCTTCACCGTCCATACAATTACACTAAGTCTGAAATAACCATGTAAACGTTTTTGTATCCTTAATAGAAATTAAACCTGCGCCCAACAAAATCGACTGGCCATGGTGGTTTACACCAACAAACGGTGCCAACGGCATCCCATATCTGTTTGTCAAATAAGTCGTGTCGAAGGTCACAACATCACCAAAATATTTGTAGGCTGCCCTACTTCGTGCATCCGCCCAGCATACATTCCTAAACCGTCCGTCATCATCCATATCCATTAGTGAAAAGAATCCGTCATTTTTGTATTGCATCCGCGCAAAATACTCACGGAGGGCTCCAGCACCACCTTTCCCAAGTCGAAGGTGGCGTGCCTTGTCAATATAATTCCGACAGTCCTTTTCATTGAATGGCAAGTTCTCAAACCCACCCGCTTCTTGCACAAGAGAGGCAAAACTCTTGTTCATTCTTATCCCAACTTGATCATTTATGTCTAACACTCTCTTAACGGACTCGCTCACTTCTCTATTGCAGCGAAAAAATCTCGACTTTTTTGGACTTAATCCGTGATTATGGGAATTATCTACACCGTTCACCTTGAACACACCTCTTTCTAACGTCACATTTATTCTTGCCTTACAGTCTGTCTTTGATGTCGGACGTGGCTTGGCAACATTTGATGTACGGTTACGTGCCATCCCACCCTGAGCACAACCCAATGTGACATATCTAAGGCTCTCATCCTCAAACCTATGGCTCCTCTGGGTCATTATCCCAAAACCGCATTGTTGCCCATATCTTTTATAATAAGACAGTAAGTCCTCTTCAGATTTAAACACCATCCCCAATTTTGGCTCCTCAACAATATCGACCCCCTCAGTCTGGGGCAGCATATCATGTGATATGCTGCCCCAGACAGATCATCACTCCCCCCATTAACAGTATCCATACTTTTTCCAGTAGACTCAGGTGTGGGATATTGGGTTTCATCAACATGGCTTGAACTTGCAGAGTGTAAACCAATCGAAGGGTTAAGATTCGAGATAAATGGGGGCAGCGGATTTCCCTGTAGTTTACACTCACGAAATGAATTAAATCAATTTCATACATGGTTAAATATAAGTACAAAATCTGCTCGAATGAATTTATCACCTGACTAGTTTGTGAATTTGCACTGGCTTTAGGACGCTCGAAAAATGGGGGTAACCACGCATTTGGCATTGGTGGATGGCAACCATGCATATAGTTTGAAAAATCCGGGTAACATGGTATTGGTATCACCTAGGGATTATGAAAAAAAATATGTATTAATATAGCCTCATCAGATTTGATTCTCAAGCTCTTAAATTAGTACATAAATTCATCTTCTCTTGGTTTAATTGAGATTTCACCTGGGTTGGTAGATTGGTTGAAGGATTTGTAGTTGGAGACGTCGATCTCAGTGGACAGAATGGTATTGTTATCATCTGTGGAACAAAACCAGTCATGATGAAGTCACTTTCATGAATTTTAAACATGCTCAATGAGTACCTGGGAGGGAGGATTTGTGGATGGATTTGTTGTTGAATCTGCTGTAGAACGTGTTATAGGACATGCATGATCATTCCCTTTCTCCATCTAAACAAAGCATTAGAAAATTAAAAAACTTTCTTCAGTATAATTTTATTCAAAGGCAATAAAGTAATTACAAATAATAATAAAGCTTTGCAACGTGTTCTCTGTTTTGTAAATTGGAATCAATCATCCCTCCTTGGTCGTAATTATGAATTTTAGATATTAAAAAAAATAACTAAGTTCAAATTGTAAAAAAGCCGGAAGAAAAATGCTAGTATGCTTCGAAAATGTTCAGTAAAACATAACTTACTTACATGTATATCTAACAAAGTTGATGAATTAAATGACATGCCTTTATACCCAAAAAAAGAAATTTGGTACCTCAAGCATGCACTTCGTATATGTAGCAACATAATAATATAATATTATATATTGCAGAAAATATATTAATATTTTTTTTTTCAAATACACAATATATTACACCAACATTCAACTAAATATATTTGCAAATACACATTAAATCTGAAAAACTACATTTCCCCCAAATGCCCATCAACTAAGCATCATGGACTTGAAGCATCTCTATTACTACGGAATGGCTTGTTCGAACACGCCTTCTGATGCTTTTGGATAGACACCGGTTCGTCCTTGCATTTGTGATATGATTAAAATGTCATAGATAATTTATTAAAAATGCCAATTAAATTTTTCCATTCAAACTCTTATAGGTTTATATATACACATATATACAACTCATGCTAACGGACCTTCTTCAACTAACTACTTAAATGACCATTGTGACATGCCACCACCACATACGTAGTGCTACATGATTTATTATTAAAAAATCATGAGCATAAAAAAAAATAAAAAAAAAAACCAAAATACTTCAAAACATAAATGTGTCAAAAAAAATTAATATTCAGAGAAAATTTCAAATTTAGATTTCCTCATCAAATTATATTTATAAAAGCATTAATAAACCACGTGACACCACGTAGTGATGCCACGTCATATATATGATCAGCACTAAGGTTCATAGATATATGGCTTGCTAGCATTATAGCTAATACATATAAATTATGGAAGTATTAGCTAAATTGAAGTAATAGAAGTTATAATTTCAGTTAAGAATACAAAAAATTAATCCACCATCGATCTCATAAATAGATTCTAACTTAGTTAGCAACAACTAGCAGTCATTTATTACTAAATTGTTCCTATTGGATGGTGCAAGCACATGATTTGGATTTAAGACATAAGAGTTGCCCACATTGTTAGCCATTGCCCCCAAAGTCAGATTCCTTTCTATTCACACCCTATTCACCTTCCTTTGATGGAGAATATACTTAAGTTCTCATTTAAGCATTCATATAATATTCAAAGTATTTTGTTCTCATTCTCTTAACAATAACAAGAGTTTTCCATAACATTAAACCAAACATATAGTTAACCATTCCATAAACCAAAGCATTATGGGGTCCCTGAGGCTAGATCTTTTCTCGGGATAATTCTTTTGACCGGTGGGAATAGTTTATGGTTAAGAATTCAGCTTCAGTTACAACCGACCATTGACATGCATGAACTTGGGAAGATAATAAATTAAAAAAGCGATGGTTTTTTTTTGTATAATATCTTACCATAAGCTAAAGTCTAAACAATATTTGCCTTATATAAAAAAAAATAATAATAAAATTTTGTTTCACCATGTCCATTTGTACTCCATATAACTCTATTTTGATACTCCATGTAACTCTGTTTTCAAAAGGCAAAGCCAAATCCTTCTTTATTACAACAACCAGGAACTAAATGCAGTTAAATAAAAGAGTTTATACCTTTCCAGGAAGTGGTCGCACAGAGGAGCTCGTTGTGCAATTGACGTCGTTGCGCAAAAGAGGTGGTTGTGCACTGGAGGTGCTCGCGCAGAGTTGGTCGTGTAACAGCCCACTAGAAATTCAATTGTGAAATTTCTATTAATTTTAGGAACCTCGTGAAGACCCCATAAGTTTTCACGAATCCATTAATCGTATAGGTTTTTGTCTAACTACATAGTTAGTGTTATTATTTACTATGGTATCAGAAGTGTGTTTTTGATTATTGGAAATAGTTAGAAGTGTCAAAATGTATTATGGTTTGTGCCATTAGACTCGGGGGGTTATTTAAGGTCTTATGGCGCAATAATATTTTTTTATATTTTCGGACAAAACGTCTGTTCAAAACTGTAGATATTATTGGATAAAAATATCTTAAGCTAATTTTGTGGATATTATTGGATAAAAATATTTTAAGCTAATTTCGTGGATATTATTGGGTAAAAATATTTTGAATTGATTTTTGTAGATATTATTAGGTAAGAGAGTCCTACACTCCACTCTCACTCCGGGTAAGAGAGTCCTACACTTAACTCTCACTTCAGGTAAGAGAGTCCTACACTTAACTCTCACTCCAGCCTCATCTCTTCCATATTTCATCCATAAGTATCTCCAGCCACCTCTACCCACGAAATTATTTTCATTTATACTTTCCATTAAAAGAATATCAAACACTCTCTCTCGGACAGCTTTTAGGTGTTCTTTTGCATGCCCATTTCGAAAATTTTGTAAGTATTTTATCATAAAGTCTCATTCATATAAGTTGTTCCTTTTTTAGTCTAGTTTATGTGGATATCTTATTTGTCCCATTTGAAAATTATTTGGCCAGTCAAATATTATGTAAACTATAGAAAGATCATTCTAGAAGATAAACTGGAGAATATGTTATAGTTTGGAGTTTTTGACTAAGCTAATGGATAGATATTGGTCCGAAATTTTTATGGAGTATTGTTAACATGTATATATGACTATTGGTTGAGGATTTTTGCATGATTAAAGGTTTTGATGAAATAGTTTCTTAGATTTAGAAACTTAGAAACTGGAAGAGGAAAAATAGTTTCTGTTTTGAGAAAGTTTAACTCTTTAGTGGTCTAAACCTATTCCAATGACTTTGATAATTTTATTGGAGGATCCTAAGCATCTTATATACATGTTATATTATTATTTTGAAGATATTTGATATTAGTTTCAAAGATATGAAATTTTATGTAAAGAGATATTCAGATAAGCCAAAGTGTGGATGTTCTTGGCTAAATTTATGTTTTGGTTAATTTTTAACCATGTGATCTTGAATTAGAAGCTTATATATGTTTTAGGATATCTTTTTAAACCATGTAATGGTTTGGTTTGAAGATCACATATTTATAAGTCATAGATCAAAAGGTTGATCAAAACAAGTTGGAAACAAAAATCAATAGAAATAGCATATGGAAATTTTGGTCCTATAGAGTTTTAATAGTTGTGATTAATTTTAAATTTTTCTAAATTGATATTTGAATTGAGGATAAAATTTACATGATGCATGTAAATTTTGGTGACTTTTGGAGTTAGTATGCAAAATCCTTAAGTTATGGATAAAACGGTCATTTTCTTACATGCAGAGAGTAAAATGGAAATTTTACTCTTTAAGATAGTATTTTCTATATTTCAATTTATTAGTGATTTAGTGATAACTTTTAGAATCACTAATTACAGTTCCTCGTGATTGCGCTTAAAGTTTTATAAGAAACGCGGAGATCGAAGTAAGTTAGCTTTTAACTTACTAGCAGTCTACTGTATATGTGTGCTAAGTAAAGGAACTATAGTGTATATATGTGTGTTATCGTATATGTCATGCCATGCCAAGTTATCACGTAATTGTCTATTATACAGAATTTATTCTGTCATCAATTTTTATCTGTTACATAATATATTATGTCATGTATTACTGTACCTTACAAATACATCATGCTAAGTATACCATCTATTACATGTATGTCAAGTCATGTAATATTTACTGTTGCAAGTATGTCATGTTAAATATGTTGTCTATTATATGTTATGCCATGTTACGAAACGTTTCTATCTCAAGTTGGTCATGTATTTCAAGTTATGTTCAAGTCACGTTATGTTACGTCAGGGCTTCAGTCATTTCGTATTCCAGTCACGTTTCATCTTGATTACTTATGTATGGGGTCATAGCAATTGTGACGCATACACTACGTGAGACACAACAATTGTGACACGTAAAATACATGGTGTCACAACAATTGTGGAGTATGTATTTAAGCAGTTAAAGTATAAGTTTTCGTAGAATACATTGGGCCACAACAACTGTGGAATATGTATTTACACCTAGAATACATGGGGCTACAACAACTGTGGAGTATGTATTTTTCATGTTAAGTCAAGTTTGTGTAAAATACATGGGGCCACAACAACTGTGGAGTATGTATTTACACGTGGAATACATGGAGTCACAACAACTGTGCAGTATGTATTTTTCATATTAAGTCAAGTTTGTGTAGAATACATGGGGCCACAACAACTGTGGAGTATGTATTTACACGTAGAATACATGGGACCACAACAACTGTGGAGTATGTATTTTTCATGTTAAGTCAAATTTCAGATCAAGTTCATGTCAAGTCAAGTTCAATTCATGTTTTAATTTAAGTTATGTCAATTATGTTATATTGTACGTCAAGTTATGCTTTAATTACTTATGAATTTGATTATGCATTTATGCTTTTACTGTCATCCATGCATCATTAGCTTGTGTGGAAGTTTTTTTTTAACTTACTAAGATTTGTAATCAAATCTCATTTTGGTAGTCCCAACTACCATTCCCTCTGAATGGTAGATCTTGTTACAGGACCTGAAGGAAAATCAGGAGCTGATTAACTAGACACAGTTGACTAAGCGACGGTGCGACGTCAATGTTAATATAGTAGTTAACGCAAATTACTACTTGTACAATGGAGTTGCATTTCTAGTACTTTTTGGATCATAACCATTTTGGACTAGTGTTGTGATCTGTTCAATGGGTCTTTATGTATGAAGTATATTTTAAGCATTTGGGATATTTTCAATTTGGTGCATAGTATTGCTAAAAAAAAAAATTATCCGCTGCGAATATTGCATAATGTTATATGCATGTTAGGAATATTGCATCTTATATGTCATGAACGGGGGTAGGTAACCTTGTGATGCATGTCTCGACGCTTCAAATATTCGTCCGATCCTAAACGGAATTTGGGGCCGTCACAGGGTGGTATCAGAGCAATACGTCTCTAGGCAGTAAATCCACATTTTCTTAGGAAATGCACCAAACATTAGGCTTGAAATTTTAGTCGTCAGTAGGCTTGAATTTCTTAAGGTATGAAAGGTAGTATGTGGTTTTAATACATATACTCGTGTGTTTCAAGAAGGGACACATGACTCGTGATAGAATGCCTCGGAATCCTAAGGGAGATAACAATCAAGAGGATCAGAATTTCCCGATGGATGACGGATTAGTTGAGGTAAACATAGTTAACGTTGATCTGATTGCAATTGATAGTAGTATTGCATTATTGTTATTTTGGAGTAGGTCAAGTCATTGGGGTTGGTAAATTGTACATTGTTTGATTCAAACGAGTCATTATTTCTATTAATTGTGGTAGTACTTGAGAATTCAGCTTGAAAGCTGAATTGTTACCCTAGTGGTAAGAGTAACAATTTTCATTAGAAGTATTATTGTTCATACCAATGTAGATATAGAATACCTTTTAGTAATATGAGAAAGGATATGTAGGATTGATGAATGGTATTCCACATATTTGGAGAATTGTTTTGATTCTGAGAATACGATAGAAATTGTGTTTGAAAGAGTAATTTGATTAGGAGAAGCTTTAGCCTTAGTAGGATTCATTTATGATAATAGTATTACCACGCCGCCAGTAAATGATTTCTGGCAAAGCATTATCTTTATGGATACATAGATCGATCTTCTTTTGAAGACTATTATATGGGGAGTAAAATCTTGGTCTTGAAGATTTATGTGAACATTAAGAACAAATCATTTAGAGTTAGAATAATTGATAACTCATGATGGATAGAAGAGTTATGACAATCATAACAGAGAAAGTCTCAAGTTTAAGTTATTAACTGGTCTGTCATCGAAGGACCAACTAGGAAGATGACTGATTGTTGCGATTATAAAGAAGTAAGTTAGTCCTAGACCAGTAGAACTCCTTAAGGTTTTTATTAACTTGAAGATTACTGAGAGTTTGGATATGCATGATTAAATGCATATTTATATGAGTTATTGGATCATGTCATATATATGAAAATCCCTGAAAGAAATAAAATGGAGCACATAAAACATCTACTAGAAGATAAAAACACAAATATGAATATTTATGAAGTATTATTTTATTATCATAAAACAAAATTACAGAAATTTGAGGCTCTTTGCCTCAATCTTTAAACGCTCTTGCTCTTCAAAAATTTGCATGCTTTTCCTATCTAAAGGAGTAACCACTCGAAAAGAAGAGTTAAACAAAGATTTTAAATCTCTGTTCTCTCGCTTTACTGCTTCTATCTTCATGTTGGATTCCATAAGAAGCCTCTGAAGGATAGAAATATTCTCGTGGAGTTTGTCAACCCCACCAGTCCTGGATTGCAGTCGCTGAGAATATGCGACAATGGCTGATGAGTATCGAGTACCGAGACTCACAAGCTCGTAGATAAGTTCATTATCTGACTTATTAGTCAGATCATTATTGGATTGCATTATAGCACCTACGGAAGAAGCATAAACAACTGGTGAACGAGGTGCAGAATACCTCATGTTTTGGTAATGAGAAGATTGTTGAGTCATTGCAAAGTGAGTAAGCAGACAGAGATTGCAGAGTAAGAATGCAAATTAATTTCAGAAAAGTGAAGAATATGAGATGTGAAAGAAGATGAACTGAATAATTTTTTTATAGAGAAAATTATGACGAATCATCTCTCGTGAAGTATTTCTCTACAAGAGACAAGAGCAATGTAGTATCATAGTTGCAGTGCCTGACAACTACATAAGAACAAAGTAGTGTCATAGCTATGCGGCGCCTGACAACTACAGAAGAGCAATGTAGTATCATAGCTGCGGCGCCTGACAACTACAGAAGAGCAAAGTAGTGTCATAGCTATGCGGCACCTGACAGCTACAGAAGACCTATAAAAATCATGCGGATCAGAGTTGTCTGGTCTAAAACAGAAGGCCACCAATTTTGTTAAAAAAAATATAAAAAAAAAACGAAAAGAGAGAAAGAGAGGTTAACGGCTTAATTTTAATGAATTCTCTACTAATTATGGTATTTATAAGAACACTTAAAGTATATCGCTAATGTTTTTCTAAAGAAGAGTTTCGGAAGATTATTTACTTGAAGTTTTAGGTTTGAAGAGTGTGTCGATACAACTTGGCCAACCTTGTGGAAAGAAGTATAATATAATTGTTGATTAAAGTAAGAGAATTAAGGAATGACATAATCTCAAAGGCAAATATATACGGGATAGACAGCAAATTAGTAAGCAACACCTATTCCTTAACTTGTTATTTCTTACTTCGATTTCGAGGACGAAATCTTTTTTTTAGGATGGGAGATTGTAACAGCCCGCTAAAAATTCAATTGTGAAATTTCTATTAATCTTAGGAACCTCGTGAAGACCCTATAAGTTTTCACGAATCCATTAATCGTATAGGTTTTTGTCTAACTACATAGTTAGTGTTATTATTTACTATGGTATCAGAAGCGTGTTTTTGATTATTGGAGATAGTTAGAAGTGTCAAAATGTATTATGGTTTGTATCATTAGACTCGGGGGGTTATTTAAGGTCTTATGGCGCAATAACATTTTTTCATATTTTCGGACAAAACGTCTGTTTAAAATTGTAGATATTATTGGATAAAAATATCTTAAGCTAATTTTGTGGATATTATTAGATAAAAATATTTTAAACTAATTTCGTGGATATTATTGGGTAAAAATATTTTGAATTGATTTTTGTAGATATTATTAGGTAAGAGAGTCCTACACTCCACTCTCACTTCGGGTAAGAGAGTCCTACACTTAACTCTCACTTCAGGTAAGAGAGTCCTACACTTAACTCTCACTCCAGCCTCATCTCTTCCATATCTCATCCATAAGTATCTCCAGCCACCTCTCCCCATGAAATTATTTTCATTTATACTTTCCATTAAAAGAATATCAAACACTCTCTCTCGGACAGCTTTTAGGTGTTCTTTTGCATGCCCATTTCGAAGATTTTGTAAGTGCTTTATCATAAAGTCTCCTTCATATAAGTTGTTCCTTTTTTAGTCTAATTTACGTGGATATCTTATTTGTCCCATTTGAAAATCATTTGGTCAGTCAAATATTATGTAAACTATAAAAAGGTCATTCTGAAAGATAAACTGGAGAATATGTTATAGTTTGAAGTTTTTGACCAAACTAATGGATAGATATTGGTCCGAAATTTTTATGGAGTATTGTTAACATGTATATATAACTATTGGTTGAGGATGTTTGCATGATTAAAGGTTTTGATGAAATATTTCTTAGATTTAGAAACTTAGAAATTGGAAGAGGAAAAACAGTTTCTGTTTTGAGAAAGTTTAACTTTTTGGTGGTCTAAACCTATTCCAATGAAGGAGAATCAGGAGCTGATCAACTAGACACAGTTGACTAAGCGACGGTATGACGTCAATGTTAATATAGTAGTTAATGCAAATTACTACTTGTACAATGGAGTTGCATCTCTAGTACTTTTTTGATCATAACCATTTTGGACTAGTGTTGTGATCTGTTCAATGGGTCTTTATGTATGAAGTATGTTTTAAGCATTTGGGATATTTTCAATTTGGTGCATAGTATTGCTAAAGAAAAAAATTATTCGCTGCGAATATTGCATAATGTTAGATGAATGTTAGGAACATTGCATCTTATATGTCATGAACGGGGGCAGGTAACCTTATGTTGCATGTCTCGACACTTCAAATGTCCGTCTGATCCCAAACGGAATTTGGGGGCGTCACAGGTCACGCAGAAGAGCTGGTTCTGCAGTGGAGGTGGTCGCGCAGAGCTGGTTCTACAGTGGAGGTGGTCACACGAAGGAGGTGGTTCTGCAGTGGAGGTGGTTGCGCGAAGGAGGTGGTTCTGCAATGTAGGTGGTCGCGCGGAGGTGGTGCGGATGAGATCGTCGCGCGGAGGAGATGAGGCTGCTCGCTCGGGGAGCTCAAGTCAGGGTCGCTCGGAGCAGCTTGAAGACGACTTGGGAGGGAAAATGCCTAAACTAGCGTGCGGAAGAAGCTTTCGTGCGATTGTCCGAAATTTTTTTTATTTTTATTTTTATTTTTCGACTGCCACGTCATCATTAGTGCGCAAATCCGTCCGCAAGTGGCCTGCATGTAGAACTACTCTATTTAAAAAGTAAAAACCCAAGTCAAGTTGTAAAGGCATTGTTGAACAAAGGGAAGGATATCATTACCCAAATCAGAATATATTTAGTAGAGTATTGGTAGTAAGCTCAACAAATTTTAATTAAAATTTAGTTAAAAAATTTATTTTTATAAATTTTAACTAGTCACTTTTTACAACACTAAATAATAGGTTCAACAAATCTTTTACTATTCTATTAAAATATTGATTTTGAACTTTTTATATATTTTAATTCTAATTATAAGTTAAATATGATTATATTAAATATTATAGTTGTATTAAAGTTTATTATTGTATTAAATTTTATGGTTATATTATAGTAATATTAAAATTTACGATTATATTATTATTATATTAAAATTTATGATTGTATTATTGTTATATTAAAGTTGATAGTTGTATATACTCCAGTCAAGCCACAACAAAAACCAAAATTGGGCAACAGTTCCTATATAATAATCCAACATTGGCCAAACCGTATTAGGTAAAAAGCTAAATCCCTTGAGTTTGCACAAACGCTAACTGGTGTTTAATGGGAGGAGACTTTAGACCCAGTGCTACATAAGTGTAAATTTCGATAAGTAACAAGTTCCATTGCAATTTGGAGATGGGACAATGGGTGAATTGCACAATTTCACATGTGTCTTCAATAATTTTGAAAACCAGGTCCATCCGGTGCTGCAGTTGGGAGACGATGGAGAGAGTTCTGTCCGTGTGCTTTTTGGACTGCTTTCGTTCAGTGCTACAGCTGGGAGACGATGGAGATTCTTCAATCCGTGTGCTTTTTGAGTTGTTCTCGTTCGGTGCTTTTGGGTTGCCCTAGCTGGGAGACGATGGGTTTTGCTCAAAGTAAGGGAGATGAAAGGAAAATACAGTATTTTTTCGACTAAGAGAGAATGGACAATAGCGGGAAGTAATATTTTATTCTAAAAATAACTTTAGCTAATTTCTTTACTTCAATAAATTTAATCAACTAAATGATTAATGATCAAATTTATTATAGATTTATTGAGCCTATTATAATATTTTATTTCATATTTTAATTATTTTTTATTATAATTTAATATTATTGAACTTATTATTAGTGCTCCTAACAAGAGAAGAAGAAAAAAATAAAAAATTAGTTCAGAGTGATCAACCTTTTTTTATTATCTATTTTATATTATTTAATAATTTATATCTTTTTCATCGGAGTCTTGTCTGTTCAGATTATCATATCATCGTATTTAATGCGACAATCTTTTGTCGGCGATGCTCAGGGATGCTAAGACATAGGCCCCGTCCTACGAGAAGAGGAATATCCCTAGCTTCCGTGACTTTTTGGGTTCTCTCTTATTAATGTCTATTTCCTTCCACGCTAGGATATAGACTGGCCGTTACATGAGGATGGTTCAACTTCATTTGTTGCTATAGCTAAATTTATTTTCTAGAAGTGTAGAGATCACGGCACCACACATCCAATTATATGTATTTATTACAAGAAAAAATATAATTATAAGTATAATTATATATTAATTTATGTATCAATATAATATGATTGATTAAAAAGTAGATTTTATTGAAAATAATGTTAATTTAAATTTTAAGTATGAATACATTAATATTGGTACACAGATTAGTGCGCGACTGTATTTGTATGTAGGAAAACTCTTATTACAATAATTTTGAGATTTAAGGGTTTGTTTATTTGTTCTGTTAAATGAGATTAATTTGTATCATTTCAAGCGGAACGAAATTCTCATAGTCAGATTTTTATCTATCTTATAATTCATGTCAAATTATTGTGATTACATTTATACGTAACTTAGAAGAATACTTGAGACTCTCGAATAACTCAACATTTCAAGATCATGATACGAAGATAATCGTTCTAAGATATTATAGAGAGATGACAAATCTTTTATTTGTAGGTTTACTTCACTTTTTTAATAAGGTACATAAAATTTAAACCTCATTTGATTTCACAAATAATTTTCACTCACCTTATTTCAACACCTAGACGTTATTCTAACAAAATTATGTTTTAATTTTTTAAATTTTTTATCTAATTATTATAATTTTTTAATATTTTAAATAAAATATAAAAAATAATTTAATTTTTTTAAATTTTAAAATAAATTATATTATAATAATATTTTATTTTTATCGTATATTTTTTTAATTTTTTTTTATTTCTTAAAATTATATAAAATATATTTTATTATTATTCACAAAACTGTTTACTTTTCACGTCACCTCATCCTTGTAACCATACAAAACCGGTCCCGTGATAAGCAACTTTTATTGAAATTAATTAAGTAATTTAGCAAAGTCAATAATAACTTGTGGTATTTCAAAAAAATAATAATAACTTGTGGGAAGTTAATGAAATTAAAGGTAACTTCTCTAATTACGTGGACACTGCAAAACCGTTGTTACCTACTTACTGACAGCTGACAGGCAGTTTTTCTTCGTAATTTATTTCTTACTTTGAAGTTACAGTCAATAATTTTAAACTAATGATATTTATAATTATGATTATATAAATATCATGTAATTTTTTTTAAAAAAATAAATTAATATAAAAATTAAATAAAAAAATTAATTTTTTAATTATAAATTTTATTAATTTTTAAAACGATTACACGTGTCTATATATAATATTATTGATAATTTTATTAATCCAAGTGTCAGGCTGCCTATTTGTCCTTTAATAAATATATAATTAACCAAATCGCACTATTTTCATCTATTAAAAATTAATGTTCAAACTCCAAACAACAAAATAACAATAATTTTTTAATAATATATCATACTTTTTTAAAAAATATATATATACTTAATTTAAATACAATCATATATATATACTAGTAGTTGGGTAACGTCCAAGGGACGTTCGCCCAATGTATAAAAATATTATTTTTAAGAATTAATATTGTTTTTATTAAGAAAAAAAATTTGATTAATAATGTAATGCTTTTAGAAAAAAAAAATATAATTTCTAACATCAAATAGTAAGATAAACTTAAATCAGTTTTAAAGCATTTGGAATTAAAAAAAAACGAACCTTGAATCAAAACTGTGCAGCGCAGGAGATAAATCGTTAACAGTAAAGCAACGTGTAGAGCACATTTTTTTAGTTTAATAAAGCGATTATTTTTAAAAGTGATATAATTTTTATAAATAAATAAAATAATAAGGTTTTTATAAGATATTATTATTTGATTTTAATGTTTCATAATGAATTTAAATTGATAAATAAATAATATTTTATTGGATAATTGTATTTGTAAATGTAGTTGGTAAATAGATTTAAACTTAATTATTTTACATTTCTCTTTATTTATATAAGGAATGAATAGAAATTTTAAATCACATATATAAATTATAATTTATATAAAATATCATATATATAATAGAATATAGAATATATATTTATATAATTTATATAGATATATATATATATATATCTATATAAATATCTAATATACCTCCTAAATAAATGATCATTAATGCATGGGTTATAGGCTACATAAATTTTAATAACTATGAATTTATTCATAAGTGATTTGGGAGAGAGATTAAAAAAATAAGAACTTTTAAGAAGAGAGAGAGTCATTTTAATTTATTCATGTAACTAACGACGTTAGTTTTAACGGTAAAACAACAAAAACCGTTAAACCAACAAAATTCCGTTAGATAGCCACTTTATATATATGAAGATATATATTTAATTCGTTTAAGGTTTAAAAAAGGAGGATTCCGTCAATTTTCGGAGGCCAAAACTACTTATTGTAGAAAAACATATTAAAAGGACTCTTAAATTATAATGGTGGGTGGGTCCCATATGATCAGCATAGGTGGCCAACCAAGGGGAGAACTGAAAGTCTGATTATGAGAACATTCACATTGGTCTATATATATATATATATATGAATATACAAAATCACCTCTTTTATATATCTATTTTATCATTCAAACAAAATTTTTACATTAACTTATGCATATTTAAAACAAAATAATAATAAAATATTATATTTTATTATTTTGAAGGAGAGAGAAATAATAGAGAGTGTGTGGAAGAGTGTAGGAGGAAAAAGAAAGAATAAATAAAATATATTTTAGAGAATAAATAGTAAATATATAAAACTATAAAATCATTATTTATAACTAATTAAATATTTAAAAACCGATAATTTAATACAGTTGAATCTATGTTTAAATTATTAAAAAATAATTTTATATATATATATAAACCAATGTGAATGCTAAGAGTTAGTTTTGTCAACAGATGATCTAATAAATACTCACTGCTCCGTCTGTGACTGCGGCCCCACAAAATCAGTCCTCTAGTTTTGTCCACTATGGCGTACTTAATACTTTCAAGTATTCACTCTTTCTTTTTACAAATAAATAATAAAAAATTACCCATTCAACAAGAGAGCTGCATTATTCTATTTCCAGCGTCTTCCACACAACCCCCCCCCCCCCCCCAACGGAAAACTCTTTCCATTCTCTCTGTCAAAAACAACAAAACACGTTTTGGCTGATATTCCCTCCTTCCTGAAAAAACTTATAATGAAATGGCTTTGATAATCATCTCAAGCATGTTGGTTTTAATATTTATACTTGATGTATTATTTACCCTTAATGAAAAAGGAAATAACACAAGGATAGAAATTTACCTACACTAATTATAGATTAATCAAGATTTTCCGTACAAGATCTGCACTAATTGTTGCTACTAGCTTGATTAATCTCTTTTATAAAAGGTTGGACTTTTGGTACTGCATATATCTCAGGAGGTTGTGATTTTGGTGGCTTAACGGTTGGCATGACAGTTGTCTAGACATCTTCCTACAAGCTCATGGGGGTGAAGCAAATTCTGAGCTTGTCTCGAAGAAGAAGAAAATGGGTAGAGCTGAGCCCTTTCGTAAAGATGTCTACAAGTTATTCAAGTGTGGGGAGATATTATGTGAGAATGTCCTTTGCAGCTAACTTTTCTCTTATGGAATAGTAATTGACCTCAACATGTTTAGTACGAATGTGTAACATGAGATTAGAAGGCAAGGCTAGAGCACTGAGGTTATCATACCAAAGTGTACGAGGGATATCAATGGGCATGCAGAGCCAATATAGTTCTACAGTAGCCATAGCTAAAGACTTGCACTCAGCTTCGATACTAGACTTAGAAACAACAGTTGCTTCTTAATTAGCATTCAAACTTATCAAGGATTGAGGAAGACAGGATAGCCAATGGTAGAGCAGCAGTCATCAGGGTTCCCAGCCCAATCAAAATCACTATATGCTATGAGGTTGAGCGTGCCACAACCAAAGAGTAGACCATGTGTTAAGGTACCCTTGAGATAGTGGAGAACCCTCTTAGCGGCAGTCCAGTGAATGGTGGTGGGCTTGTGTATGAACAGTATTCAAGTGACGGAACAATATTGTAGTGATCTAACTGACTGACGGTATGCTGACATTGTCCAAGGGATCACCATTAGAATGCGAGAGTTTGGCACTTGTAGGCAGAGGGGTCTTAGCTGGTTTAGCTCTAATTATCTTGCATTTCTCGAGGATGTCTGTAATATACTTGGCTTGGGACAAATGAAGGTTTGCTTCAGTGCAAAGAACTTGAATGCCTAAAAGAAAATGGAGGGGCCCATGATCTTTCAAGGAAAAAGTGAGTTATAATACTGAAATTGCTTCCTGTTATAATGATATCGTCGACATAGTTGAGGAAAAATAGATAAACATTGGAATGATGCAAAATTAAACATAGAGTAGTCGACTTTGGCCTCTGTAAAACCAAGACCAAGTAAGGTGGTAGTAAGTTTGTTTAACCAAGCTCAAGGGGCCTGCTTAATGCCATAAATGGCCTTTTGAAGCTTACAAACATGGTTGAGATGGGCTGGATTGATTAAGCCATGTGGTTGCTCTATGAAGACTTCTTCCTCAAGGAAACCATGAAGAAAGGCATTGGATATATCTAGGTGCTTTAGGGTCCAATTGTAGTGAATTGCAAGAGTTAGAATGGGACGGAAGGTTTCATTGTAATCTATCCTATCTTGTTGTTCGAATCCCTTAGCAACAAGTTAAGCCTTGAATCGATCAAGGGAGCTATCTGCCTTCTACTTAACTTTGAAGACCCATTTATTGGTGATGATGTTCTTACGGGGGAGCCATGTGTAGAGGACCTATGTATTATTGGACTAGAGGGCAGTGAATTCTTCCTACATGGCCTAGCACCAATGAGGGTATTTGTTAGTTTAAGCAAAGGTAATTGCTAGAATAGTGGAGTGAAATGCCATAGGATGATTGGTGGAATGATAGGGATGATATCTAGAGAAGGCTTTGGTTTTTCTAAAGCCATCTTGGGAATGGGTAGTCATGGGATGAGAAGAGGTGGGAACAAGAGTGGGGTCTATGGGAGGTAAGTTATCAGAGGTGGGTTCTAAGGATTAGACAATCTAATTGACAATGGATGAAAGAGAATGGGAGTTGGTAGCATCAACAGTAGGAGAAGACTCTGTGGACAGAGAGGTGAGACCAAGGATGTGAGTGGGAATAGGAGAAGAAGTATCTAATGGTTGGGAGGACTTTCTTCAAAACTATTGTCAATGAGAGTGATTCACAGATAATAGTCAAGGACACTAATAGTAAGGAGGAGATCTAGGTAGACTATGAGATAGTGGTTTAAGATATTAGGAGATTACCTTCTAGCAACTGACATTGGTCTGTAAATTTTATTTATAGAGAGGCAAACAATACAACTCATATACTTGCTAAATTAGCACTTCACTGTAATGGTGAAAATGTGTGGACAGAGGGTCCCTTGCAGATCATGAATTCTATGTTGAGGGAGAAATACTGTAATGATTAGTTCTATTGAAAGTTAATGAAAGATACCATATATACTTCAAAAAAATAATAATAATAAGTGGGTTCATGGTTATGCTAAAATAATATTTTGGCCAGCAGCTGAGGTTCAATAGATTTAGTCAGTAAAATTGATGAAAGTTGAAATTACTGTAACTTTGTTGAGTCCACTATAGCTCATTTTTATACTTCTTAGTCAAATATTGGCCAAATTTTAACTTTATTGAATCCACTACTAGTACCTTTATATAAGTGTGAGTGTGCATATACTTCCTAAAAATGGGATTTAATGACCATTATCTAATAAGTGGGTTCATGCCATTATTACCATTTAGTGGGTTGTACGAGTGAAAACCCCCATCTACCCTAGTCTCCAATTGGAGTCATAGAACTTTTCAAGAAACTACAAGATGATCCAAGGTTCACTACGTCCATACTTCAAATAAAAAAGTAGATAATATAATAATTTAGGACATTCGAATCATTATAAAGCACTCAAACATCTCCCACTTGAATTAACAAAGGAAACATTCATCATGCTCCTACACACAATTTCATATTATGCAAATTAATACTTCGAGTTCCACCTACAGTACGTAGGTGATACAACTCAAGTCTTATATTTCTATTGTATTTGGTTTGATGATATTTATAACGATCTAAAACAATCTCGAGTTGTATTTAAACTCGTACTCTTAAAAAAATTAGTCAATATCATAATCAGAATCCTTTAGTATAAAACGTTTGAACTAATTATATACCTTATTTGCTAATTTCTTATATATAATTTGGTGCAACTACAGATTGCATATGGCCTTAATTTTCCTCATTTATTCAGGTGTTGATCATGCTGAAGTGGCCATGTGGCTGGTCCAGTAGAGAGTTCAATGAACCTTTCCATCTGGTCACCATCGCACCTATCATCATTGTTGGCCATACTATATTTGGGATTGTACTTTTATTTTTGCAGGCCTCATGATTTATCTTCTCCATCGACTCCTACTAATACCTCATCGGTACGACTTATTGTTATCTTCACCAACCCAATTAAGCATGTGTTCGATCTTCCTCGTTGCTAAAATTTCGCACTACCATGCGCATCATCACATGTACAGATTCATCTCCCTCAAAGCATTTTTTTTTTTTTTAATTTTTGAAATCGAAGCAATTAATTAATGTTTTAGTCTTCTTTGGCTAACTAGGAGTCAAAATACAAACTTATTATTTTTTTATTGGTGAAAAAAATAAGTAAAGTCTTCTTATTATTAAAAGTTTAATATTTATATAAATATTATTATGTCACCTGTGGTCCGAAATTAAACACTTAAAATGATTTTTGTTAGAAAAAGACGACGGTCCATTTTGGCTACCACTCGTATCACTCCAATTCGTCTCTCTGTCTATTTAAGCAGCAACAGACAATCATTTCTTCCTCACACAAACCCACGACTTTTTATTGTCTGAGAACATCATTATCCTCTACCTATGGAGGAGGAGAAGAAGTGGGAATTAGAAGAAGCTCCAATCCATGGAGATGTCTTAGAGGCTGTCCTATCGCGTGTGCCTCTCATCGATCTCGTGCCTGCATCCCAAGTGTCCAAGCCATGGGAATCTGCCGTTGTCTCCTCTCTTCGACACCTCAATCCAATCAAGCCGTGGCTCATTGTCCACACTCAGACCACCCGGCACCCGTATGCTACCACCACCCACGCGTACGACCCGCGCTCCGACCTGTGGGTGGAAATCGAGCAGCCGCCTATCAAGCATGTCTCGGTTCTCCGGTCTTCTCACTCGACCCTCCTCTACATGCAGTCCCCCTTCAAATTCGCCTTCTCTTTCGACCCCCTCCACCTGATGTGGCACCTCGCCGACGCTCCGATCGCGTGGCGAACCGATCCGATCGTCGCTCTAGTGGGCCAACATATCGTCGTCGCTGGCGGCGTGTGTGACTTCGGGGACGACCCGCTCCCGATGGAGATCTACGACCTCCGGACCGGTAGGTGGGAAACGTGCGAGTCGCTGCCCTCCATCCTCAAGGACTCCGCTGCTTCGACGTCGCTCTCTATAGCCGTGGACGAGCAGAGAATGTACGTGACGGAGAAAACCTCCGGCGTGACTCACTCTTTCGATCCCAGCAACAAGACCTGGCATGGAGCGTACAATCTGCGACCTGGTACGAACGTTTTTTCCTCCGTGATCGGATTCCTCAACGACCGTATGGTGGTGGTAGGCCTGATCGGAGACGCAGAGAATGTCAAAGGCGTAAAATTGTGGGAAGTCAGGAAGGGAACAGAAACGGTGGATTTGAGGGAGATGGGTGAGATGCCAATGAAGCTGGTGGAAAAGCTAAAGGGCGCGAGCCCTCGTCTACGGAATATTGCTATCTCGTCGATGGGTAATTTGGCGTACTTGCACAATCCATCAGAGCCAGGGGAGTTGATCTTGTGCGAGGTAACCGACGGCGCAAAATGCAAGTGGGGGAGTGTACGGAACGTGGTCGTGAACGAGGTCAATCGGATGCAGACTTTGGCGTTCACGTGTTCGAACGTAGGACTCGGAGATTTGCAGGCGGCGTTTAGTTCTGGGGATCGGAGATTCATTCGCTGTTGATTCGTTGAATGACCGGGAGACCGTGGACATGCACTACCAGAGCCATTTCCTAGGAAATTATTATATTGCATTTGGAATTAAACATTAAAAAAGAATGATTCTCCGATCTGTAGATGAAGGATGATTCCGGATTACGTGGCTCCATTTGGAGTGGAGGCTTCATTTAGTTACCGTCGGCTTTTCTTGTCTTTTGTTTGGTGATTTGGCCTTTTTTATTTATTTATTTATTTTTCTTTTTATTTTTTTATCTTTTTTTTTGTTTATAAACATTTATTTTTCTTTTCATGTATAATAGATGGCTATTTCTGCTGCTTCTTTATTTATTTATTTTTTGATTTCTATTCAAATTATATAGTCTTGTTTACTTTTATAAAATTTTTATTTCATCTCATCTTAATCATTACAATTTTTTTAAATTTTTATATAAAATAAAATAAATAATTCAATTTTTTTAAATTTTAATATAATTTTTTTAAATTTTTATATAAAAATAATATATTTTAATAATATTTTATTTAACTTATTTTATCTCATGTTTAAAAAATAAACGATGCCACTGCTGCTAGAATAACTCTATTTTACACCATTCATTTTATTCACTTGATGTGACACCATAATATCACATGACTTGATAGAAAAAATCAAAATATATTTTCAAAACAAATTGACACTCAAAATATAAAAAGATGAACCAATTTGGATACAAAAAGACATTTTAATTTATTTCACGTAATTATTGTAACTTTTTTTATTAACATTGGGTATCTTTTATTCCGTCTAATCCTAAAAGTACACATATCCTCCTAAAAGAGTTTTGCATAAGTGCACTCGAATATTTCGTTTGGTTCAAAAATAAATATGGATGCTCGAATCCAAGACATATACGGCTCTCCCTAAGACTGCTATACCACCCATTGGGTCTCAAAATTAGAGCATTATTTTTGGATTGGTCAAATATATCTTTAAATTTTAATTAATATTATATGAATTTGTATTTATCTATTATATTTAAATTTAATTTCTACATTGAATTATCTATTTATTCTCTATATAATAAAATATTATTAATTTAATAATTTTTTATTTAATTTATTTTTATCACATTTTGTAATTTTACCAATTAAATGTTAATAATAATTATATTTGTTGAAGTCAGAAAGTATTATTTTAATGTTTGTTGAAGTTACAATAGTCTACCATATTTGGTGAATGATATAGCTAATATCCAAATTCTTTTAGCAATGCTCAATCTAATGTGGGAATTTTTTGACACTGACTAAATTTTAGCCATCCTTAAACTTTGGCCAAACTAATGAGGATGTTCTAAGAATGTATTAAAACTAAAAGAAATACTAAAGTTTACGGAGGGTTGAAGAGCTTAAACAAAACTATTAATTATTAGGCCTGTGCAGAAAAGCCATAACCTGACCAACCCGATTGAACCGACCCAACCAACCCGTTAAAATCGGATTATAATTAATAGCGGGTCAAAACAATTTCTTTAGCGGGCGAAAAGTTCTAGCGCCGATAACCAATAAATACTAACTCCCTTCTTCATTTCTTCAGTAAAACAAAACCTAGCCTCTCTCTCTCTCTCTCTCTCTCTCTCTCTCTCTCTCTCTCTCTCTCTCTCTCTCTCTCTCTCTATGAGACGGCACTCGGCAGCAACTGCAGAAAACTGAGGTATCTTCCTGGCCTAGTTGTCTTCGATCTCAATACGAAGGTTCAAAAAATTGATGTATGTTCATTTATCTCAGTTTTTGCATCAACGTTTCTTTTCGAATATGACTTCTTAGAGATTTTCATTATGCACCAACTTCGATCCTCCTCACTTTCACTGATAAATACAAACTAAAAGTTCAGAAAACAGCCATTTTATTATTGATGAGTTCCTTTTATTAATTCTGCTTGCACTTGTCAAGTTGTTTCCAGTGCACCCGCAAGGAGAATATACAAAGAGCACTGGGAGTGGTGGGAAGAAGAGGGGCCCAGCTTGTAACAGCCCGCTAGAAATTCAATTGTGGAATTTCTATTGACTTTAGGAATCTCGTGAAAACTCTATAAACTTTCACGAATCCATTAATCATATAGGTTTTAGTCTAACTACATAGTTAGTGTTATTACTCATTATGGTATCAGAAGTGTGTTTTTTATTATTAAAGATAGTTAGAAGTGTCTAAATGTATTATGGTTTGTGCCATTAGACTCTGAGGGTTATTTAAGGTCTTATGGCGCAATAACACTTTTTCATATTTTCGGACGAAACATCTGTTCAAAAGTGTGGATATTATTGGATAAAAATATCTTAAACTAATTTTGTGGATATTATTGGATAAAAATATTTTAAGCTAATTTCGTGGATATTATTGGGTAAAAATATCTTGAGTTGATTTTTGTAGATATTATTAGGTAAGAGAGTCCTACACTCCACTCTCACTTCGGGTAAAAGAGTCTTACACTTAACTCTCACTTCGGATAAGAGAGTCCTACACTTAACTCTCACTCCAACCTCATCTCTTCCATATCTCATCCATAAGTATTTCCAGCCACCCCTCCTCAAGAAATTATCTTCATTTACACTTTCCATTGAAAGAATACCAAACACTCTCTCTCAGACAGTTTTTAGGAGTTCTTTTACATGCCCATTTCGAAGCTTTTGTGAGTATTTTATCATAAAGTTCCCTTCATATAAGTTGTTCCTTTTTTAGTTTAGTTTACGTGGATATCTTATTTGTCCCATTTGAAGATCATTTGGTCAGTCAAATATTGTGTAAACTATAGAAAGGTCATTCTGAGAGATAAACTGGAGAATATGTTATAGTTTGGAGTTTTTGACCAAGCTAATTGATAGATATTGGTCCGAAATTTTTATGGAATATTGTTAACATGTGTATATGATTATTGGTTGAGAATTTTTGCATGATTAAAGGTTTTGATGAAATATTTTCTTAGATTTAGAAACTTAGAAACTGGAAGAGGAAAAACAGTTTCTGTTTTGAGAAAGTTCAACTCTTTGGTGGTCTAAACCTATTTCAATGATTTTGATAATTTTATTGGATGATCCTAAGCATCTTATATACATTTTATATTATTATTTTGAAGATATTTCATGTTATTTTCAAAGATATGAAATTTTATGCAAATAGATATTCAAATAAGCCAAAATGTGGATGTTCTTGGCTAAATTTATGTTTTTGTTAATTTTTAACCATGTGATCTTGAATTAGAAGCTTATATATGTTTTAGGACATCTTTTTAAACCATGTGATGGTTTGGTTTAAAGATCACATCTTTATAAGTCATAGATCAAAAGGTTAATCAAAACAAGTTACAAACAAAAATCAATGGAAATAGCATATGGGAATTTCGGCCCTATGGAGTTTTAATAGTTATGATTAGTTTTAAATTTTTCTAAATTGATATTTGAGTTGAGGATAAAATTTACATGAGACATGTAAATTTTAGTAACTTTTGGAGTTAGTATACAAAATCCTTAAGTTATGGGTAAAACGGTCATTTTCCTATATGTTATGGGAAATTTTACTCTCTTAAGTTAGTATTTTTCATATTTCAAGTTATTAGTGATTTAGTGCTAACTTTTAGAATTACTAATTTCAGTTCCTCGTGATCGCGCTTGAGGTTTTATAAAAAACGCGGAGATCAAGGTAAGTTAGCTTTTAACTTACTAGCAGTCTACTGTGTATGTGTGCTAAGTAAAGGAACTACAGTGTATGTATGTGTGTTATCATATATGTCATGCCATGCCAAGTTATCACGTAATTTTCTATTATACAGAATTTATTCTGTCATCAATTTTTATCTGTTACATAATATATTCTGTCATGTATTACTGTACATTACAAGTACGTAATGCTAAGTATGTCCTCTATTACATGTATGTCAAGTCATGTAATATTCACTGTTGCAAGTATGTCATATTAAATATGTTGTCTATTATATGTTATGCCATGTTACGAAATGTTTCTATCTCAAGTTGGTCATGTATTTCAAGTTATGTTCAAGTCACGTTATGTTACGTCAGGGCTTCAGTTCTTTTGTATTCCAGTCACGTTTCATCTTGAGTACATTCAGTTTTGTGGGGTCCACAACATCTGTGGCACACGAAGTATGCGGTCACAGCAATTGTGACGCATACACTACGTGAGACACAGCAATTCTGACGTGTAGAATACATGGGGCCACAACAACTGTGGAGTATGTATTTAACTGCATTGTAATGTGTAGAATACATGGGGCCACAACAACTGTGGAGTATGTATTTACACGTAGTGTGACGCTCCCAAATTCCGTTTGGGATCGGACGGACATTTGAAGCGTCGAGACATGCAACACAAGGTTACCTGCCCCCGTTCATGACATATAAGATGCAATAATCCTAACATGCATCTAACATTATGCAATATTCGCAGCGGATAATTTTTTTCTTTAGCAATACTATGCACCAAACTGAAAATATCCCAATACTTAAAACATACTTCATACATAAAGATCCATTGAATAACTAAGATCACAGCACTATTCCAAAATAGTTATGATCCAAAAGTACTGGAGATGCAACTCCATCGTACAAGTAGTAATTTAACTACTATATTAACATTAACGACGCACCGTCGTTCAGTCGACTGTGTCTAGTTGGTCAGCTCCTGATCCTCCTTCAGGTCCTGTAATAAGATCTACCATTCGGGGGGAATGGTAGTTGGGACTACCACAGTGAGATTTGATTACAAATCTCAGCAAGTTAACAAAAAACTTCCATACAGACTAATGATGCATGTATGACAGTAAAAGCATAAATGCATAATCAAATTTATAAGTAATTAAAGCATAACTTAACGTACAACATAGCATAATTGACATAGCTTAAAATGAATCATGAACTGAACTTGACTTGACATAAACTTGATCTGAAACTTGACTTAGCATGAACTTGCTCTGAAACTTGAATTAACATGAAAAATACATACTCCACAGTTGTTGTGGCCCCATGTATTCTACGTGTGAATACATACTCCACAGTTGTTGTGGCCCCATGTATTCTACACAAACTTGACTTAACATTAAAAATACATACTCCACAGTTGTTGTGGCCCCATGTATTCTATGTGTAAATACATACTCCACAGTTGTTGTGGCCCCATGTATTCTATACATCACTATGCAGTTAAATACATACTCCACAGTTGTTGTGGCCCCATGTATTCTACATAAACTGAATATACTCAAGATGAAACGTGACTGGAATATGAAAGGACTGAAGGCCTGACGTAACATAACGTGACTTGAACATAATTTGAAATACATAACCAACTTGAGATAATAACATTTCGTAACATGGCATAACATATAACAAACAACATATTTAGCATGACATATTTGTAATGTATAGTAATACATGACAGAATATATTGTGCAACAGATAAAAATTGATGACAGAATAAATTCTGTATAATAGACAATTACATGATAACTTGGCATAGCATGACATATATGATAACATACATACATACACTGTAATTCTTTTACTTAGCACACATACACAGTAGACTGTTAGTAAGTTAAAAGCTAACTTACCTCGATCTCCGCGTTTCTTATAAAACTTCAAGTGCGATCACGAGGAACTGTAATTAGTGATTCTAAAAGTTAGAACTAAATCACTAATAATTTGAAATATGGAAAATACTAACTTAAAGAGTAAAATTTTCATTTTACTCTCTACATGTGGGAAAATGACCGTTTTACCCATAACTTAAGGATTTTGCATACTAACTCCAAAAGTTTCCAAAATTTACATTCATCATGTAAATTTTGTCCTAAACTTAAATATCAACTCAGAAAAATTTAAAACAAAACACAACTATGAAGAACACATTATGGCCGAAACATCCATAGGCCATTTCCATTGATTTTTGTTGCAATTCCTTCAAATTTCAAAACTCATGCTTAAACCAAAATTTTGCAACAAACATCTTCCAATCCTAAGTTCAAAATCATACTTAAAACATCCATTTAGAAAAAGCTAATAATTAACACCAAACTTTTTTGTAAAAAGATCCAAGCACTTGAATCACAAGTTTTGACATTAAATCAAAACATCTCCAAGAGTTTCAAAAAATCAAATCTTACTTCTAACATATTCATAATATCATCCTAACATCAACCATGCTTTAAATCATCAAACCAAAGTCACCAAAATCACAAAATAACATTTGGAGTTTTTGGTTTTACACTTAATCCAAAAACAGAAACTTTTTCCTCAACTAGTTTTGATAAATATCTTGATCTATGACTTATAAATATATGATCTTCAAACCAAACCATCACATGGTTTAAAAAGATGTCCTAAAACATATATAAGCTTCTAATTCAAGATCACATGGTTAGAAATTAACCAAAACATAAATTTAGCCAAGAATATCCACACTTTGGCTTGTTTGAATATCTCTTTACATAAAATTTCATATCTTTAAAACTAACATCAAATATCTTCAAAATAATAATATAAAATGTATATAAGATACTTAGGATCCTCCAATAAAATTATTAAAGTCATTAGAATAGGTTTAGACCACCAAAGAGTTAAACTTTCTCAAAACAGAAACTGTTTTTCTTCTTCCAGTTTCTAAGTTTCTACATCTAAGTAAATCTTTCATCAAAACCTTTAATCATGCAAAAATCCTCAACCAATAGTCACATATACATGTTAACAATACTCCATAAAAATTTCGGACCAATATCTATCCATTAGCTTGGTCAAAAACTCCAAACTATAACATATTCTCCAGTTTATCTCCCAGAATGACCTTTCTATAGTTTATACAATATTTGACTGACCAAATGATCTTCAAATGGGGCAAATAAGATATCCATGTAAACTAGACTCAAAAAGGAACAACTTATATGAAGGAGACTTTATGATAAAACACTTACAACAGCTTCGAAATGGGCGTGCAAAAGACCTCCTAAAAGCTGTCCGAGAGAGAGTGTTTGATAATCTTTTATTGGAAGGTGTAATTAGATAATTTCGTAGGGAGAGGTGGCTGGAGATAATTATGGATGAGATATGGAAGAAATGAGGCTGGAGTTGAGAGTTGAGTGTAGTTTTCTCCTACCCAAAATATCTATAAAAGATTATCTCATAATATTTTATCTAATAATATCTATAAAAATCAACTCAAAATATTTTTACCCAATAATATTCATGAAAATTACCTCAAGATATTTCTTTTTATCCAATAATATCTACAGTTTTAAACAGACGTCTTGACCGAAAATATGAAAAAATATTATTGCGCCATAAGACTTTAAATAACCCTCCGAGTCTAATGGCACAAACCATAATACATTTTGACACTTCTAACTATCTCCAATAATCAAAAACACACTTCTGATACCATAGTAAATAATAACACTAACTATGTAATTAGACAAAAACCTATATGATTAATGGATTCGTGAAAACTTATGGGGTTTTCACGAGGTTCTTAAAGTTAATAGAAATTTCACAATTAAATTTCTAGCGGGCTGTTACAATCTCCCCTCCTAAAAAAAAGATTTCGTCCTCGAAATCGAAGTAAGTAAGAAATAGCAATTTAATGAAGAGGTGTTGCTTACCAACCTATTGTCTATCCCGTATATATATGCCTTCGAGATTATGTCATTCCTTAACTCTCTTACTTAAATCAACAATTAGATTATACTTCTTTGCACAAAGTTGGCCAAGTTGTAACGACATACTCTCCAAACCTAAAACTTTAAGTAAATAATCTTCCGAAACTCTTCTTTAAAAAAACATAGGTGATATACTTTAAATGTTCTTGTAAATACCATAGTTAGTAAAGAATTCATCAAAATTAAACCGTTAACCTCTCTCTCTCTCTCTCTCTCTCTCTCTCTCTCTCTCTCTCTCTCTCTTTAACAAAATCGGTGGCACTCTGTTTTAGACCAGACAACTCTGATCCGCGTGATTTTTATAGGTCTTCTGTAGTTGTCAGGCGCCGCATAGCTATGACACTACTTTGTTCTTCTGTAATTGTCAGGCACCGCATCTATGATACTACATTGCCCTTGTCTTTTGTAGAGAAATGATTCACGAGAGATAATTCGTCATAATTTTCTCTATAAAAGAATTATTCAGTTCATTTTATTTCTCATCTCATCTTCTTCACTTTTCTGAAATTAATCTGCATTCTTACTCTGCAATCTCTTTCTGCTTACTCACTTTGCAATGGCTCAGCAATCTTCTCATTGCCAAAACATGAGGTATTCTGCACCTCGTTCCCCAGTTGTTTCTGCTTCTTCCATAGGTGCTATTATGCAATCAAATAATGATCTGACTAATAAGTCAGAAAATGAACTTATCTACGAGCTTGTGAGTCTCGGTACTCGATACTCATCAGCCATTGTCGCATATTCTCAGAGACTGCAATCCAGGACTGGTGGGGTTGACAAACTCCACGAGAGTATTTCTCTGCTTCAGAGGCTTCTTATGGAATCCAACATGAAGATAGAAGCAGTAAAGCGAGAGAACAGAGATTTAAAATCTTTGCTTAACTCTTCTTTTCGAGTGGCTACTCCTTTAGATAGGAGAGGCATGCAGATTTTTGAAGAGCAAGAACGTTTAAAGATTGAGGCAAAGAGCCTCAAATTTCTGTAATTTTGCTTTATGATAATAAAATAATACTTCACAAATATTCATATTTGTATTTCTATCTTCTGGTATATGTTTTATGTACTCCATTTTATTTCTTTCAGGGATTTTCATATATATGACATGATCCAATGACTCATATAAATATGCATTTAATCATGCATATCCAAACTCTCAGTAATCTTCAAGTTAATAAAAACCTCAAGGAGTTCTACTGGTCTAGGACTAACTTATTTCTTTATAATCGCAACAATCAGTCATCTTCCTAGGTGGTACTTTGATAACTGACCAGTTAATAACTTAAACTTGAAACTTTCTCTCTTATGATTGTCATAACTCTTCTATTCATCATAAGTTATCAATTATTCTAACTCTACTCTTCTATCCATCATAAGTTATCAATTATTCTAACTCTAAATAATTTGTTCCTAATGTTCACATAAATCCTCAAGACCAATATTTTACTCTCCATATAATAGTTTTCAAAAGAAGATCGATCTATGTATCCATAAAGATAGTGCTTTGCCAGAAATCATTTACTGGCGGTGTGGTAATACTATTATCATAAATGAATCCTACTAAGGCTAAAGCTTCTCCTAATCAAATTACTCTTCCAAACACAATTTCTATCGTATTTTTAGAATCAAAATAATTCTCCAAATATGTGGAATACCATTCATCAATCCTACATATCCTTTCTAATATTACTAAAATGTATTCTATATCTACATTGGTATGAACAATAATACTTCTAATGACAATTGTTACTCTTACCACTAGGGTAACAATTTAACTTCCAAGCTGAATTCTCAAGCACCACAATTAATAGAACAATGACTCGTTTGAATCAAACAATGTACAATTTACCAACTCCAATGACTTGACCTACTCCAAAATAACAATAATGCAATACTACCATCAATTGCAATCAGATCAACGTTAACTATGTTTACCTCAACTAATTCTTCATCCATCGGGAAAATTCTGATCCTCTTGATTGTTATCTCCCTTAGGATTCCGAGGTATTCTATCACGAGTCATGTGTCCCTTCTTGAAACACACGAGCATATATATTAAAACCACATACTACCCTTCGTACCTTAAGAAATTCAAGCCTACTGACGACTAAAATTTCAAGCCTAATGTTTGGTGCATTTCCTAAGGACATGTGGATTTACTGCCCAGAGACGTATTGCTCTGATACCACCCTGTGACGCTCCCAAATTCCGTTTGGGATCGGACGGACATTTGAAGCGTCGAGACATGCAACACAAGGTTACCTGCCCCCGTTCATGACATATAAGATGCAATAATCCTAACATGCATCTAACATTATGCAATATTCGCAGCGGATAATTTTTTTCTTTAGCAATACTATGCACCAAACTGAAAATATCCCAATACTTAAAACATACTTCATACATAAAGATCCATTGAATAACTAAGATCACAGCACTATTCCAAAATAGTTATGATCCAAAAGTACTGGAGATGCAACTCCATCGTACAAGTAGTAATTTAACTACTATATTAACATTAACGACGCACCGTCGTTCAGTCGACTGTGTCTAGTTGGTCAGCTCCTGATCCTCCTTCAGGTCCTGTAATAAGATCTACCATTCGGGGGGAATGGTAGTTGGGACTACCACAGTGAGATTTGATTACAAATCTCAGCAAGTTAACAAAAAACTTCCATACAGACTAATGATGCATGTATGACAGTAAAAGCATAAATGCATAATCAAATTTATAAGTAATTAAAGCATAACTTAACGTACAACATAGCATAATTGACATAGCTTAAAATGAATCATGAACTGAACTTGACTTGACATAAACTTGATCTGAAACTTGACTTAGCATGAACTTGCTCTGAAACTTGAATTAACATGAAAAATACATACTCCACAGTTGTTGTGGCCCCATGTATTCTACGTGTGAATACATACTCCACAGTTGTTGTGGCCCCATGTATTCTACACAAACTTGACTTAACATTAAAAATACATACTCCACAGTTGTTGTGGCCCCATGTATTCTATGTGTAAATACATACTCCACAGTTGTTGTGGCCCCATGTATTCTATACATCACTATGCAGTTAAATACATACTCCACAGTTGTTGTGGCCCCATGTATTCTACATAAACTGAATATACTCAAGATGAAACGTGACTGGAATATGAAAGGACTGAAGGCCTGACGTAACATAACGTGACTTGAACATAATTTGAAATACATAACCAACTTGAGATAATAACATTTCGTAACATGGCATAACATATAACAAACAACATATTTAGCATGACATATTTGTAATGTATAGTAATACATGACAGAATATATTGTGCAACAGATAAAAATTGATGACAGAATAAATTCTGTATAATAGACAATTACATGATAACTTGGCATAGCATGACATATATGATAACATACATACATACACTGTAATTCTTTTACTTAGCACACATACACAGTAGACTGTTAGTAAGTTAAAAGCTAACTTACCTCGATCTCCGCGTTTCTTATAAAACTTCAAGTGCGATCACGAGGAACTGTAATTAGTGATTCTAAAAGTTAGAACTAAATCACTAATAATTTGAAATATGGAAAATACTAACTTAAAGAGTAAAATTTTCATTTTACTCTCTACATGTGGGAAAATGACCGTTTTACCCATAACTTAAGGATTTTGCATACTAACTCCAAAAGTTTCCAAAATTTACATTCATCATGTAAATTTTGTCCTAAACTTAAATATCAACTCAGAAAAATTTAAAACAAAACACAACTATGAAGAACACATTATGGCCGAAACATCCATAGGCCATTTCCATTGATTTTTGTTGCAATTCCTTCAAATTTCAAAACTCATGCTTAAACCAAAATTTTGCAACAAACATCTTCCAATCCTAAGTTCAAAATCATACTTAAAACATCCATTTAGAAAAAGCTAATAATTAACACCAAACTTTTTTGTAAAAAGATCCAAGCACTTGAATCACAAGTTTTGACATTAAATCAAAACATCTCCAAGAGTTTCAAAAAATCAAATCTTACTTCTAACATATTCATAATATCATCCTAACATCAACCATGCTTTAAATCATCAAACCAAAGTCACCAAAATCACAAAATAACATTTGGAGTTTTTGGTTTTACACTTAATCCAAAAACAGAAACTTTTTCCTCAACTAGTTTTGATAAATATCTTGATCTATGACTTATAAATATATGATCTTCAAACCAAACCATCACATGGTTTAAAAAGATGTCCTAAAACATATATAAGCTTCTAATTCAAGATCACATGGTTAGAAATTAACCAAAACATAAATTTAGCCAAGAATATCCACACTTTGGCTTGTTTGAATATCTCTTTACATAAAATTTCATATCTTTAAAACTAACATCAAATATCTTCAAAATAATAATATAAAATGTATATAAGATACTTAGGATCCTCCAATAAAATTATTAAAGTCATTAGAATAGGTTTAGACCACCAAAGAGTTAAACTTTCTCAAAACAGAAACTGTTTTTCTTCTTCCAGTTTCTAAGTTTCTACATCTAAGTAAATCTTTCATCAAAACCTTTAATCATGCAAAAATCCTCAACCAATAGTCACATATACATGTTAACAATACTCCATAAAAATTTCGGACCAATATCTATCCATTAGCTTGGTCAAAAACTCCAAACTATAACATATTCTCCAGTTTATCTCCCAGAATGACCTTTCTATAGTTTATACAATATTTGACTGACCAAATGATCTTCAAATGGGGCAAATAAGATATCCATGTAAACTAGACTCAAAAAGGAACAACTTATATGAAGGAGACTTTATGATAAAACACTTACAACAGCTTCGAAATGGGCGTGCAAAAGACCTCCTAAAAGCTGTCCGAGAGAGAGTGTTTGATAATCTTTTATTGGAAGGTGTAATTAGATAATTTCGTAGGGAGAGGTGGCTGGAGATAATTATGGATGAGATATGGAAGTAATGAGGCTGGAGTTGAGAGTTGAGTGTAGTTTTCTCCTACCCAAAATATCTATAAAAGATTATCTCATAATATTTTATCTAATAATATCTATAAAAATCAACTCAAAATATTTTTACCCAATAATATTCATGAAAATTACCTCAAGATATTTCTTTTTATCCAATAATATCTACAGTTTTAAACAGACGTTTTGACCGAAAATATGAAAAAATATTATTGCGCCATAAGACTTTAAATAACCCTCCGAGTCTAATGGCACAAACCATAATACATTTTGACACTTCTAACTATCTCCAATAATCAAAAACACACTTCTGATACCATAGTAAATAATAACACTAACTATGTAATTAGACAAAAACCTATATGATTAATGGATTCGTGAAAACTTATGGGGTTTTCACGAGGTTCTTAAAGTTAATAGAAATTTCACAATTAAATTTCTAGCGGGCTGTTACACGTAGAATACATGGGTTCACAACAACTGTGGAGTATGTATTTAACTGCATTGTAATGTGTAGAATACATGGGGCCACAACAACTGTGGAGTATGTATTTACACGTAGAATACATGAGGCTACAACAACTGTGGAGTATGTATTTAACTGCATTGTGATGTGTAGAATACATGGAGTCACAACAACTGTGGAGTATGTATTTATATGTAGAATACATGGGGCCACAACAACTGTGGAGTATGTATTTTTCATGTTAAGTTAAGTTTGTGTAGAATACATGGGGCCACAACAATTGTGGAGTATGTATTTTTTCATGTTAAGTCAAGTTTCAGAGCAAGTTCATGCTAAGTCAAGTTTCAGATCAAGTTCATGTCAAGTCAAGTTTTAGAACAAGTTCATGATAAGTCAAGTTTCATATCATGTTCATATTATGTCAATTATGCTATGTTGTACGCCAAGTTATGCTTTAATTACTTATGAATTTGATTATGTATTTATGCTTTTACTGTCATCCATGCATCATTAGCATATGTAGAAGTTTTTTGTTAACTTGCTGAGATTTGTAATCAAATCTCACTGTGGTAGTCTCAACTACCATTCCTCCCGAATGGTAGATCTTGTTACAGGACCTGAAGGAGAATCAGGAGCTGACCAACTAGATACAGTTGACTGAGCGACGATGCGACGTCAATGTTAATATAGTAGTTAACATAAATTACTACTTGTACTATGGAGTTGCATCTCCAGTACTTTTTGGATCATAAGCATTTTGGACTAGTGTTGTGATCTTAGTTGTTCAATGGGTCTATATATATGAAGTATGCTTTAAGCATGTGGGATATTTTCAGTTTGGTGCATAGTATTGCTAAAGACAATAATTTATCCGCTGCGAATATTGCATATTGTTAGATACATATTAGAAACATTGCATTTTATATGTCATGAACGGGGACAGGTAACCTTGTGTTGCATATCTCGACGCTTCAAATGTCCATCCAATCCCAAACGGAATTTGGGGGCGTCACACAGCTCAACTACGGGTTTTCAATTTGGGAAATACTTCACCCGTGCCGGTTTCAGATCTTGTGAGCATTTTAGATAGGCTCTTGAAGTTGAAGGCTAAGAGACATATCATGAAGTTGCCACGAAATGGGGATGTCCAGTTTACTCACGCCAATATCAGCTTGGCTGAGAGGGAACTTGGTTATAAGCCCTCAACGGATCTGCAGACGGACTTGATGAAGTTTGTGAGGTGGTATCTCAATTACTATTTTGGTGGGAAAAAGGCTACTGGCTGAAAAAAAAAAAAAAAAAAAAAAAAAAAAACAAACAAACAAACAAACAAACAAACAAACAAAAAAAACAAAACAAAAACAAAAAACCCCCAGATTTAACCCGACCCGAATCATTCGGGTCAGATCGATCATTCTGTACTGTGGTTGGGTTGCGGGCCACAACAGGTCGGGCAAAAATTTGGTTGGGCGGGCTGTTGTTTAGGCCTATTAATTATATTCAATACAACGTATATAATTACAAGAGGAAAAAAGGCCAATGGATAAAAAATAATGGCTCATACCCATGTTCTCAAATAACTGAGAAAATTGTTGAGGCAATTCTCAACAACGCCTACAATGTCCACAATGGACTCATGTGAAATATAGAAACAATCTCGGGTGATCTTAGTGAAGATGTCTTGAATAGTTAAGTTAGTGAGAGAGATAGAAGTCTCTAAATAAATATAAATCGAAGCAATGTGTACATGGAAGTATATTTATATGGTCTGGGGGTACAACATGGAGGAACCATTCTTCTTGAGCATAACATTGAAGAAAACAGTGTCCTTTCGATGGAGGTATGTTTGCAAAACTTGTTTCGTCAGCATGAATCTCACACAAGATATGTATTATTGAGTAGGACTCTTTGTCAACCACGAAAACTCTTATTGTCATCGTAGGGTCTCGACAAACAATGCATATTACTAAGTTTTGGCCCTTTGTTGCCTTCTTTTATGTGAACTTCTTATATGCATCTCTTTGGTTGCCTATTGACCTTTCCTCGCCCTCGCCACACACTTTTGCTTAGGGGTGTTACCGACCCTATATGAGCGGATAGCCACCCATATCGCATCTCATCCCTGCCCATATATCGAACCGTCCACATTTGCTTACCAGGCCAACAAATTGATGCCATCATTGTCCCACCACTCTATTAAAAAAACACATCTCTCACGAGAAATCACATAAAATCGAAATTATATCATAAAATTTCACAAAACAACCAACAAGTCTCAGATATATGAATAGATCAATGGTCATGACCGTGGCTCATAAACCCCATCGGTTATAAAACTCATAGACCCATGATCATGATCGTGAGTCATAAAAAATGGGAAGAGCAAAAGGTTTCAACATTCACGTCTAATGGAATTAAGAGTAGTGCACAGGAATGGAAAACATTATGATGATTTCTCATGTGTTTGATTCAGCACATTGTGGTGGTATTTATACACTAGAAAATAAATATTCTTGCATAACGAAAATTACAATATGTAAGGAGAGAGTGATACGTATGATAACAATAAAATGTTCTAGACTATTATGCATTGTTGTAGGCTTATTTCTTTACTTTTGGTGGAGCTAATGTATCCTTTGCAATTGGAGACGCTGCAGGGCTGATATTATTAACATACCCTTGCGAGCCAAGCAGCCTTAGAAGGACTATGAGGCTCGATCGTAGAGTACAAAAGCTAGAGATTGATAAAGGCTTGGTAAAGATGTCTGCAAGTTGGTCCTTGCTAGAAAGAAAAGAAACTTAAAGTGCTTTTGCATGGATCTGATCTTGTACAAAGTGATAATCGATGCCTATATTTTTGGTGCAGGAGTGCATCGCAAGGTTAACGGAGAGATACGTGGCTCCCAAATTGTCACAATAGAGGATAGAAGGCTTGGACAAAAAGATTCCTAACTCTAATAAAAGAGCTTACAGCCATAATAATTAACATATAGCATGGGCCAAAGCTTTGTATTCAGCCTTGGTACTCGATCTTGTAATGGTAGATTGCTTTTTGGAACTCCTACAAACCAGATTTTTTCCATAAAAAACACAGTATCCTCCAATTGATTTTCTGTCATATAGGCATCCGGCTTGATCGACATCGAAAAATGCAGCCAAAACAGGAGAATGAGAGTAATAAACAAACCATGATCCATAGTGTGCTTGAGATAGCGTAAAATATGCTTAACAACTTGCCAATGAGATAAACAAGGGGCATGCATAAATTGGCATACCCAACTCACAGAAAAGGCCAAATCAAGTCTAGTAAACAACAAATATTGTAAACTGCCAACTACACTTCTATAGAGAGACGAATCTTCCATAAAAGTAAAGTCAAAAGCTGAAAATTTAGTAAAGACTGACATAAGGCTACTCACAGGCTTGCAATTGCTCATATTAGTTTTCTTGAGCAAGTCAACAGAAGCACGATGATATTCAATGCCCAGTAAATAGTGTAAAGGCTCCAAATCTTTGAGAGGAAAGTCAGCACGTAAAAGATCAAGAAACTGAACTAGAGCATTCGGGTGAGAGCCTGTGAGGACAACATCGTCCACATATACTAAGAAATAAATTTTCACAGAATGGTGACGACAAATGAACAATGATGTGTCTAATTTAGATGCTCATAATAGGCATGAGAAGCCTGTTTGAGGTCGTATAATGCATGGTTAAGCATGCGAACATAGTGTGGAAATTGTGTGTGAACAAATCTTGGTGGCTATGACATGTATACTTGTTCATCCAAGGTTCCATGCAAAAAAATATTTTGCACATCCAATTGATGAATCGACCATCTAAAAGAAACAGTAATGGAGATGACTAACATGATGGATGTGAGCTTTATGACGAGACTATAGGTCTCTAAATAATCGAGCCCCTCAAGCTTTTTGGCTACAAGTCGGGCTTTTTGTCGTTCAATTGAGCAATCCGAGAGATGCTTGGTCTTAAAAATCTACCGAAAAGCTACAAGATTTTGGTTAGAAGCAGGTGGAACTAAAGTTCAAGTGTTATTAGACAGAAGAGCATCAAACTCAAGTTGCATAGCAGTACATCATTCTTGAAACTTTGAAACCTCGGTCATTGAGGTGGGCTTTTCGGGTGTCTCAGTAGTGGTAGTATGAGCTTAAGGAAGAGGCCACACAATTGTGTGGTTGATGTGAAGCTTGGGAAAGTGGAGGTTCAACTTGGCTCGAGTTTACATAAAATGAATAGAGATTGGGGGCGACGGGCTGGAAGGGAATGGGGAAGGAGAGAAGGACGATGCCCTAAATGATGAGGAAAGTGGGTCAGTGTTCTTTGTGGGTATGAATGGATAGGGTATAGAAGGAGCTGATGTATGACTGGGGTCAGATGTGGAAGAGGGTGTGAGTGGAGTTGTTGGTGAGCCAGGATCAGTATGTTGGTTTGAAGAAGAAGTGGGCTGCGAGGAGAGCTGGGTTGGCTTGTGTGGCATGTCGGGTTGTATGAAAGGTTATGAAGGTCTTGGAAGTAGAATGATGATTGGGCTGAGTTGGGAATTAATGGATGAACTGGAAGTATGTTTGGAGAAGTAAAAGTTCAACTCGTCAAACAACACATCTTTAGAGATATACATGCATGCAGTAGGTACATGAAAACAGAGATACCCATGATAATCCAAGCTATGGCCGAGAAAGATGCATGGAAGAGAAAGATATTCCATCTTTTGATAATTGAAAGGCCTAAGATTAGGCTAACAAATGCAACCAAAAAACTTTAAGAAAGTATAATCGGGAGCCTTATGAAATAAAATTTCAAAAAGAGATTTAAAATGTAAAACAAAGGTGGGAAGCCGATTGATTAGAAAGACTGCAGTAGTGAATGCATCAGACCAATACAAATAGGGAGTGGATGAGTGTACAGGTAGAGCCAACCCAATCTCAACAATGTGTTAATGTTTGCGTTTAACCAATCCATTTTGAGAGTGGGCATAGGGGCAAGATAGACGATGGGAAATACCAAAATAGTGTAGCATAGTATTTAGAAATCTATATTCACCACCCCAGTTGGATTGTAATGCATGAATTTTAGTGTTAAGAAGAGTCTCTACATGACGCTTGAAAGATTAAAAAAAAAAAATAGATGTTACATCAGATTTACATTTCAAGGGAAATAACCACGTAAATATGCTATAATCATCTACAAAGGACAGATAATAAAGAAAACCACCATGAGAAAGAACTGGTGCAGGACCCCAGACATTAGAAAATAAAATTTGATGTGGAGTTGTAGATCGAGTGGTGGACCGACTATATGGAAGCTAATGAAGCTAGGCTTGACAGCAAGATGAGCATAAGCCAGACGTGGAAGAGAACTTCATGGAAAGAGAATCTTTGAAAATTATTCTATGAACAAACTGCATGGAAGGATGTTCAAGCCGTATGTGCCATTGATAGGGAGAAACTCTTGCACCAATGTATGCTTAAAGAGTGGAGGGGACAGATGGAAACATATACATGCCATTCTTAGTGTTGCCTTGGAGTAGAGTTTGGTGACTAAGAGAGTCTTTCACACAAAAATGTTGGAATGAAATTCAAAGAAAACATTATTATCTTCACAAAATTTTCTAACCAAAATTAAGTTCTTAGAAATGGAAGAAACATGATAAAGTTTAAAGAGAAGAAGTTTGCCAGAATTGGAAGGCACAGTGGAGCTGTCAACATGATGAATGGAAAGAGACATGTCATCATCGATACACACTTGGTTATTGCCTTTGTATTCTATTGGACTAATAGATAAGTAAGAAAAATCATGTGTAAAGTGATTGTCAACCGAAGAGATCGAAACAGGATAAAGTGGTGGGACAACAGTGAAATGTGCCAAAAGAGAGGGAGGGGCAGGAGATTGATAACTTTGGTTAAATCAACAATAACAATTGAGAGCAGTTTGACCATGTTTAAAACATACTTTGCAAGTGGGATGGTTGGGAAAAAAGAAAGTAGAGGAATAATGACCTTCATTACGACCCTGACCTCGCCCTCGATAGCTACCTCTGCTTAGAGAAAACCCACGACCTCAGTTGGTATTATCAAGGTGATTTTTGGATGTGGTAATCGCAGAGAACTCTATGGCAGAAGTTAGACCAGCATGTTGTAAGATAGGCGCGCTTCATGAGTAAGAAGATGATTGTAAACTTGAGAAAGACTAAGAGGATCCACTCGGGTAGTGAAAGATGTGACTACAAAATCAAAATCAGAGCCCAAACCAGCCAAAAGGAACGTGATAAATTTAGAAGATGATAAAATTTTACTAGCAGCTTCAAGGGTATCTCAAATGAGCTTGGCCTTTTGGTAGAAATCATCTATGGAATCCAACCCATTTTTTAGAGTAGCCAGTTGAAATTAAACATACATGATATGTGCTTGTGATTTTGCAGCAAAGAGGTCTTTGAGAATAGCCCAAATCGCACGAGAAGTAGCAGCATCCAGAATATGAGCAATTAAATTTTCAGATAAAGATGATATGAGAACACTCATAGTCGCTTGATCTTATTGTTGCTAAGTCAAATAATCAGAATTGGGTTTATAGAACTTTCAATAAAAGGTTGGGGAGCATCTATGGTGCCATCAACAAATCCAAATAAATTTTGCCCTCTCATGTATTTGATTCAGTACGCTGTGGTGGTATTTATACACTAGAAAATGAATATTCTTGCATAACAGAAATTATAAGATGTAAGGAGAGAGTGACACGTATGATAACAATAAAATGTTCTAGACTATTTTGCATTGTTGTAGGCTTATTTCTCTGCTTTTGGTGGAGTTGATGTATCCTCTAAGTCTGGAGACGCTGCAGGGTTGATGTTATGAGCAACGTCATGCATATTCTTAATTTTTAAATTTGGAGTTTGAAGGAAAATATTTCTTTTTTTTTTAGTTGACGCTTTCATGGTTCACCATTGTAGTCGAACTACCCGTTATTACGTACCTCATTTGTTACATTTCATCTATATCTTAGCATGACGCTGTTGAGGTTACAGGGCACTTGTTTTAAAATTTATTTTTGTAATTTATTTTTTTATACATGGAATAACTCTATGTTATAATTTGCCCTTGGACTTTCAACAGTTGTAGCTTTGATGGCCATAAAAATTGGTTTGATTAATTCACATAATGTTCTAGAGAATTAGGAAATTAATTATGTATATCCAGCCCTCTTCCTCATTGTGTTTCCTTGTTTTGTGGAAGATTAATCAATTGCTTTGAATTCTAGTCTCTCAGAATCTGCTCAACCTATTTGTTTACCTTCCCCACCTCTACCTACAGGTCCAACTCATACTCATCACATGATTACTTGCACACAAGATGGTATTTGGAAGACCTAAGCTTTTTCTGTCTACTCAGTATCCTATTCCAACCTATTTTGTAGCAGAATTGACCACTCACCCTCCTAAGCCAAAAAAACGTGCAAATAGAGCTTAAAAAATCCCAAATGGAAGTAGGCCATACAAGAGGAGATAATAGCTCTTCATGCCAATCGTACTTGGATATTAGTTCCACCCACTGCCAATATGAAGTTGGTAGGCAGCAAGTGGGTGTTCAAACTCAAAACTAGAGCAGATAGGACTATTGAATGTTATAAGGCATGTCGTGGCCAAGGCTTTTACGTAGCTTCAAGGCCTTAATTATGATCAAACCTTTAGCCTAGTTGTGATGCCTGCCACCATCTATTTTATCTTGCATCTTTCTTTATCTCAAGATTAGCCTTTGAAACAACTTGACGTTAGTAATGCGTTCTTACATGGAGACCTTCAAGGAAGAGTGTATCTCACTCAACCCTTGGTTTTGAAGACCCTGCTTGCCCCAACCACATTTATTTCCTCTATATAGTTTTGTATGGCTTTAAACAAGCCCCTCAGGCTTGGTACTTGAAATTCAGCAAATATATTCAACAAATGGGTTTCAGCAGGTGTCTATATGACACTTGTATTTCTTTCGAACTCAAGGGTCTAACTTTCTTCTATTGCTCAACTATGCGGATGATATTATCCTCATTGGCAACTCCACTTATGCCATTCATAGATTCTCATTTATCTATTGTCTTCCACCTGAAAGACCTTGGGGACTTACACTATTTTCTTAGAGTTCAAGTTATCCATGATGCTAAGACCCTTACCCTCAATCTCGCTATTTGTTATCTCTTCTTCAGGAGTTCGGTATAGATGGTGCAAAATTTTTCTCAACGTTGTTAGCCTCAGGAGTACAAATATATACCCCATGATGTATAGCCAAATGGTTGGCTCTCTTCATTATCTTACGCTCACCAGACTAGACATAGCATAGGTTGTCCGCTTTGTCTGTTATGCAAGCTCCTCGTGAACCCCATCTCATTGTTGTGAAAATAATATTTTGGTAACTCAAGGACACTTTTAACCTTCGTCTGCATTTTGTTCAGAGTCCTCTTTCTGCTCTATCTAGCTACTGCAATGCTGACTTAGCTAATTCCTAATATGATCATCATTCTACCACAGGATTTTCCATTTATATGGGACGGAATTAACTGTCATGAGTTGCCAAGAAGTAAGCCACTATCTCCCTTTCTACAACTGAAGCTTATTACTGTACACTTGCAGCCACCACAATTGAACTTATGTGGTTTATGCATACTCATTAATCTTAGTTATAATTTGCCTCCTCCTACATTGCATTGTGATAATATAAGTGTTCTAAATATGGCTAAAACTCATGTTTTCCTCCACTGAACCAATTACATCAAAATTGATGTTCATTTTGTCTATGAACAAGTTACACAAGGTGTTATCTCTTTAGCTCATATTCCTGGCATTGAGCAAGTTGTAGATATATTTACCAAGAGATAAGCTCCTAGTCGAATGGGTTTAAAATTCATTTCCGCACTAGTTAATGAAAGTACGACACTTCAGCATCTCAAACACATTTCTCTTGCACCCGACAACACAAAACTTGCACTCTTCCTCTCCATCTCTCCCTCTCTCATCCTACACCAAACCTGCACTCTCATCTAATTCATTTCCTTTCTCTCCCTCTCTTTCTTCCATTCTTTGCCTCTTCCTTCATGCACCAAACATGCACTCATCCTCTCCGTTCTCTTACTCTCCCTTCCTCTCCCCGAAGGAAGCCCCACTCGACGCGACTCCGACGGAAGCCCCACTAGCACTCATCATTAAAGCCGACAAAAGTTAAAAAAAAATTCTGTTTGGGACAATTTCATTGGTCTTCTGTTTGATTGTGCAATTTCATTGATTGTGCGATTTCATTGATCTTCTGGTTGATTGTGCGATTTTGTAAAAGATTTCCTTCATTGCTCTTTTCCATTGGTGAAATGACTAAACTCTTTTGTAAAAGATTTCATTGGTACTAAACTTTGCATCCCCAATAGATTTCATTGGATTTCTCATTGAGGGCACCTGAAGAGAACGAAAGGGAGAGATAGAGAGAAGGAAATAGATGAGTGCAAGTTTGGTGTTGCCGGGTGCAAGAGAAACGTGTTTGAGATGCCTACATGTCGTGTCTCTATTGGCTGGTGCGAAAATGGGTATTAAACCCATCCGACTGGGAGGTTCTCTCATTTACCAATTTTCTATATCATCTGAAATTTTCTCTCAATTATAGCAAGCTACGTGTCAATCCTATCTCGCCTTGAGATTGAGGGGGAAGTTTACGTGATCACTACATAAACTTCTTCCATGATCTCAGTGCATGATTCTTGCTCATTTTGTAGCTAATATCCTGTTGTATAATTTCTATGTATGGCAGATTGTACAACGATAATGGACAAAAATTCTCATATAACTTTTAGATAATTACCACTTTCAAACTTTCAAGATTTGATCATAATCTTAAAAAATTCAAATAATTGTCATTTATACATCAAAAAGTACTTTATAAATTTATTTTCCAACAAATGTACCATGTTTGAAAATGTTTTAAATATATAGTTACCAAATAGTAAATAACTTTTTAATAGTAGAACTAATTAATTAAGTTGTAAGCTATATTTTCTATCGCAATCCTAAACATGCACTTAGGGCCTATTTGGAATTGCGTTAAGAGTTTTAAAAAGTGTTGTTTGGGTGTCACATTAAAATACTTTTAATCTAAAATAAACTAAAAAGTACATTTGAGGAAAAGCATCATTTTAGTGCTTTTCCTCAAACATGATTTTTCAAATAATACAGAACGTAATTCAAATTTTTAAAAAATTGTTCATGTGAAAATATTTGTAAGTGAACAAAATTGCAACAAGTAGTAAAGTTTTAAAGAAAAGAGTGGTGAACCCACAAGGACTAATTATGCTATTGAGTATTAATATTTACCAAATTATTTACTATTTGGAAATAATAATGAAATTTTAAAGATTTTACTACCTAAATTAAACTAAAGTACTTGATAAAAATAAATTAAGAAAAAAGAGAATAAAACTTAGGATTGTAGAGATAATAAAAATAAATCAAAGGTTTTTTATTTCACCTAGCTAATCCCACATAATTTATTATTTCTTATTATAAAATTCTAATTTTTCAAGTTGATGAAAAATAAATCCCTTAATTATTCAATATTTTCTCTCGAATAACATTAGAAATGTCTCCACCTAATAATTCATCATATCTCTATTTAAATTAAATTATTTGAAGATTCATTAAATTCTCTGAATTTTTCGTCATCTAAAATCACACTAATTGCAATAAAGTATCTCTATCTTTCTCTTAACTAATGGTATTTAATCCTAAAAGCTTCTAGTCACAAATTACCTCTCAGTTTCATTAGGACTCAATAGATCAAATAATAATTGGTCAGAAAATTACAGGTAATAAGATTAAGGATAAATGATAAAAACTCAACATAAAAAATTAGAAATAAAATAACTTAGAATTTCAATTGTGTGTTCAAAGTTAGACTACATCAAAATCCTAGGAAAATAAAATTAAAAAAAGCTATTTGCACATGGGAGGGGAACCTCCGCTTATACAGACCTCCACGTGGATAAATGAAACACTGCATTTCATATAATCAGCCGTTGCGTTTAATCTTTCAATTCAAATGCTCTACTCCCTTCCCTTCGTGTCTTCATCATGATCATCTAATCATGTATCGCAGATCCCCTTCTGCTTCCCCACGAGCACTCCTTTTTGGACAACCCAAGAGCAGCATCATCGTGATCAACAAGCAGATGTTGCTTCTCATCTTCTCAACTTCATCTTCTCATCTTCTTCTTCTCACCAACCCCACGAATCCTGAATCCCTAACCTAACCCCAACCCCAACCCGCGAAGCCATAACTACATCTAGCTTTTGTTTCTTCAATGGCTGGATTTCTTTTGTGCCTCCGTTGCATATACCTTACTCTCTACAATTGGATCGTAGTCTTCGAATGGTTCCTGCCTCAGCTCTCTCTCTCTCTCTCTCTCTCTCTCTCTCTCTCTCTCTCTTCCCCCTCTTTTTTGTATCCAAAAAAATGCCCCCAATGAAACTAATTCTATATCATTTATCTATTTCAAGCTTCAAGTGTTTTACCTTGTTGTGAAGATGCTTAGGGAGTCCAACCATGAACATGTTTACAACGCCGTCAAAAACCCACTTTAGTTCGCTCAAACGAGTGCCCTCTTGGAGGTACTAATACCACCACCGTTTGTCATTACAGTATCATTGTCTGTAGTTGTTTGCTACAATAGTAGCTACAATTTCTATTGGAGGGGTGATAAGAAATATGATTATAAAATATATATATATATATATATATGATTATAAAAAACATGATTATTGTCATTTTTGTTGTATAAATTTATATCTTTATAACAAAATCTTTGCACAAATTTGTGGCCAACATTTGCTAAATAGAGGATCTTAATTTTTTTAAAGCTCATCATTACAATTTTAGTGCATGGAAGTAAAATCAAATTTCTATAGCTTCATTGGCATGTAGTGTGATATTGTTTATGTGTAAATGTGAGGAATGCATTTTGTTTATTAGTATATGCATTTTGTTTCATTTTTTATTCCATCTGATGATATAGCTTCATATAAAATTATAAAAAGCTTCATATCCACTTGTCAAAGAAGAAGAAGAGTGCTCTGTTGTTTATTAATTACCTTTCCAATGCAAGGGTAGTGTTACTTCTATTCAATGAAAGTTTAGTCGATGTCCCAAAACCTCCTAGTTCATGGTCCTTCTAATTTATACGACATAACTTTGGAATTTGAAGGCAAGATCCCTCACATTCACACATTTTTATGTTGCGAAAGGCAATTACTTTTGAGATTCTTGGAAGATAGTTTTCAAGTTTGAGAATATGCATGCTTAGTCCTTAATTTTGGATAGCCTGCCATTTGCAAAACTCTACTTTGGAAATTTTTATTGTTCTACACTCTTTATACTTATATAGACCTTCATTTCCATATTTTGCTTGAGCCACAAGTATGAATATGCTTTTGAGTTATTTTTTAATTTGTCCATTGAGGAGAATATAGATGGAACTTCTAAATCATTTTCTTTACAATATGATGGCGGCAAGAAATTTCTTTTTCCTTTTAGATAAACTTTGTTCCATATGATTCTTTATATCTTGTAGTAATTAGTTAAGATGGCTGAGTAATAGGAGTAGAATTGATCTAACACTAATATCACATTGAATGTTACTAAGGTGCTTTGGTCAAATACAAGTTATATGTTTGGTTGTGTTGGAGTTGGTTGTGGTGTTGGATTTAATGTGGGCATCACTTTGGCGGGTTTTGGCATTGGTCTACCTGCAAATTCCCTCTTCAAAGCTCCATACAATAGTATAGTATGGAGTAGTTAAACCATTTCGCTCACTACAAGTCATATTAGTCTTGAATTGTTTCTGTTTCCCCGAATAAATACATGAAGTGTGAATGATTTTTATGCATGTACATATTGAATGTGTTTATGTGTCTGCCTGAGTTAAGGACTAGTCTTGAGTGCCAAAGCTTGATGACTGCCCTTTTTTGGCAGCTCTCATGGCTACAAGAAATGGTGCATTGGTTTTTGCTTGTTTTAGTGGCCTTCTCTCTAATGTGCCTACCTAGCTAGGGCATTGGATTTTATTATTGGTCTTGCCATTCTTTGATCAATAAAACTTATTTATTTATTAAAAAAAATTCTCAGGTGAGATGGGCCCAGAGTTTAACCCCAAAATACCTATCAAATCTCTAACATCTTTACAGATAGTTCGCATTCATCAGTTGTTTCATCAAGCTAAGTTTGATGACCCTAGTGGTGATGTAAGCCTTTGATCAGTAGTGTTCAGCTATTCTATTAATTTCATTTCGGTATTGTTTTAGTTTCTGATATGCTATGTTGCTTTACATATCCTTCATATTCATAGCCTTTACATATTATTTTTCTCATTTTTCATATTACTTAGAACCTATTTTTAATGTCTTAGTCCTACAAGTGAATACAATCTTCGTCTTGGGATTATAAAGGAGCTGCATCCAGACATGGTGGCAACTTATTCAAGCAGGTTGTATTTATACTTGAGTTTTCTAAATTTGTTATTTTTTAAATTTCTTCTATTTTTTATGAGAAACCAAATACTTTATTGAAATTTAAAAGGGTCTAGTCCATATATATAGGATATGGTAAATTCCTTGTATATAGTATAGTAATGCATTTTATGTATTTGAAGGAGTGTGTGTATGTGTGTATAGTAATATATAGGATATATGTGTCATTAGCTAGAAATCATGATGTTAAGTTTGTTTATGGTTTTTCTTGCCATATGATTCTGTTTTGAAATATGGTTTATTATTATGCTATCATTTGCAAACTTAATTTAGAATTAATAAATGAGACAGATTCACTCTTACAAAGAATATAATAGTGTGGCTAATGCTTTACCAAACTTATGAGTTACTGCTATATATACAATATGGTTTTTACTTAGTTATTCACTTACCAAAACACTTATATTGCATTTATGTTTTGGATCATGTAGGACTCCCTCATGAAGGAGTTGGTGCTTGTTGTACATGAAGTTGAAATAAGACGTCTACGCATACTACTCCAAGTGTATTGGGCTTTTGCATTTGTTGTAGCATGTTATTTAGTAATCTATAAGTTCGGATTAGTGTTAGAAGTTAGTTGCTATGTGTATGTAACGGTGTTTATATGTTAGTTTTACCTTTCTACTATGTAGATTGCACCTGGTAACAGGACTAAAGCCACAAAATTCTACTATGTTAGTTTTACCTTTCTATATGTCTATGTGTATGTAACATTGTCATATGGATGAACCTTGAGGGCATTTGAATCCATTTATGAATTGTTTCATGCTTTTGTTGTGTAATCAATCTATATGATATCCAAGTCTGCATAGGATATACCTGAATGAAAAGTGATTTTTTTTTTTTTTTTAAGTTATGCTGCTCAAGTTTCAGGATGCTCCCCTTCTAGGATATTTTGAATGAAAACTAAACAATCATTTTTTCTCCTAGTATATGTTGCCTAGGTTTCTTTGACCAAAAAAAAAAAAAATTAATGGTATATAAAAGATGCGTTAGCAGTCACTTTTTCTCGTTCATTGTTACTTTAGTTCTTTGTTTATTCTACGTTTCATAGAACCACTTGTTTACGTCTTCTTCCCACAACTCCACGTACCCCTCATCTAGAGAATCATACAGGTCAACTATCTTGAGCATAGGAATGATAGAGCTTTTACTTATAAAATTGAGTTCCAAAAGTTGAAAGAGGCCATACATATCTTGTGGGTTGTTTGGTTTCCCTGCCCTACATCAACATGTTCATTTCATTACAGCTTTGGATGTAAAGTCAAGAGACTATACATATCCAACAATTACTGCCCTTGAATGTTGCGACCAAAAATTCAAACAAGTAAATTACAAATTTGCTTCACAATGGATTCGGGTAGGACCCAGTATATAATATCCAAAATATAATATCAACAATTTGTATCCTGGGAAACATCAAAACAAATTAGTGCTAATTACAAGTTTCAAGCTTTTCAACCAAACTATTGTATCCATCAAATCTTGGAAAATCTGAAATTGATGTTTAGTAATTAGGGAATTGTGTGCAAGCTCCTATGCCCTTTGGAAGAGTTGGGTAGGACCTGCAAGAACAACAAATCAACCCATAATTCAACAATAAAAAAACCAACTAAAACATTCAGAAACTAAATAATGAAATAAGCCCTCATGCATAGCTTAATATCTACAAGGAGTAATGGTGCCACTGCTACCAAATAGTAAATATCCAAAAGAAATTTAATTGAGGTTTAAAAATTAAGGAAAAACACTGTAATATCCAAAAGAAAAAAAGAAGTTAAAAAGTAAGAAGGGGTGAGGGAGCAAAGTTAATATCAATCCAACTATCAAAGGGACCACAAGTAAATGCAACACAATTATTATTGTTTGTATGCCTTGCATGTGTCTTGTACTATATGCTTAAGATTTTCTTTACTCGTTTTAACCATTAAATAAAGTTGTAAAAAATAAGATAAAGCATTAATAACTTACCAACACCAATAAACACTCAAGGTTAAGAACCAAGAACGCTATCTAACATTAGTAATGTTGGTTGCATATATTATGTGCTTGTGCATATTAATTATTGAACTTACAAGTTACCAATATTGAACTTAAAAATCATCGAGGTTGCATCGGTAGTGATCCATCCACCCCAAATTCAACAGGTTGTGATCCATCCAACCCAAATTCAATCTGTAAGGATTAATATTCAAATCTTAGTATAATGTCAATATTAATATATACTAAAAAATGTAAAAATATTACACTTTCTTGACTCCCAATCATTACTTCTCGGCGATGGGTTCGAGTAATATCAACAACTAAGCTGTCTTCAACAGGTTGCTAATAACATAACAAACGTCAAAATAAATATAATAGCTCCATTATAAATAGCAACAAAATCAATATACCTGCACGTGTCCAACATTGCACATATCTATCTCTGATGGGCCAAATAAATTCCTGCACGTGTTCGGCAATTGTGTATTTCCTCCATCTCTCTAAAATATACAAATAAAAAAATCCATTTGTGAGTGTTTGCATTAATAACTTATAAAACCGCATAAACAATGTATATTTTAAAGTAATTAATGTGCACCTGTTTACGTTTTCTCTTGACTTGTACTTTCTTCGTCTTCGCTCTAACTTTTTGCATGTCTTTCTCCATCCTGGATGTTTTCCTTAGAGATGGGGGTCAGTCTTTCCCTCTTACAACTAGTGGACTGAGTACTTTATGTGAACTACCATCTGTAGCTGTCTCTTGTGTTGTATAAGTAACAACATTGGAACCTCCGAGGGTCATCGATGGGGGTTCTTTATTGTCACTATATAAGTCAATCATTGCATACAAATTATGTGTTGCATCCTCAATATGTTTTTTCGAACCCGCTGTATGAGTAACATCTTATAACAGATATTTAATAGATTTGAATATATGTTAACATCTTCCCGCTGATCCCTAACGTCATAGGAGCTATTGATTAACATGTATCTTTTCTTGATATCCTTTCTCTATCGGTCTAAAATATATTGATTTGATAAATATTTTATACCGTTGCATTTGAATACGGCCAAAATATGCCTACAAAATATACCCCTCATCTGAAATTACCAACATGAACACTTTGCAACGGCATCATCCTCACTAAAGTTCACTGACTATGTAACTAGTTTAGTGAAGTCTTCCACACGAACGCCATCCTCTACTAGATAGGTCTTTACTGCACCATCTCTCTTAAGTAACTCTAGATCAAAATCTATAAGATAGGTAATTTGTTTGTGAACTTCCTTGAATTTTGCATTAGTGTACAATTCTTGAAATCTCTTTTCGATCGGAGATCTAAATATGCAGGGAATAGTGACGCTAAATGAGTGGAAGTCTGCGTTGGTTTCATTTTCAATTTTCTTTTTCAATGCATTGTGAAACTGATTGACGAACTCTTTCTAATTTGTCTTAGCATGAACATAACCGTAAAAAAAAAAAAAAAAAAAAAAAAAAAAAAAAAAATCATGCTCTCGCTCGATTGCGTTGTACTCATCCTCGCCCAAAAAAACTCTTTCAAGAACACCAGTACCCAATACTCATGCTCAATGTACAAATTTTGTAGCCAGGCGTTCTCCTGCAAGTTGTAAGTGATGATTAACTGATTCCAACACTTTTCAACACTTTAGGTGTCATATACACATTTCATTAGTACATTTTTCATCCCACTTTTGTAGGAAGCATGGGAGGCAAGCTTTACAGAGACTTTCTTCAATATATGCCACAAAAAAAATCGATGTTGACTTTCTTGAAAGACAATAGCAATAGCATCTTTATTGCTCTGTCCTGATCTGTGATAATAGCTTTTGAAACTATACCACCCATACACTGTAAACAGGTTTAGAATAACCACACAAACGTCACCGTATCCTCACTGGATATCAATCATGCTCCAAATAAAATTGACTGGCCGTGGTGATTTACACTAACAAATAGTGCAAAGGGCATCCCATATTTATTCGTTAGATATGTGGTGTCGAATGAAACCACATCACCGAAATATTGATAGGCTGTCCTATTACGGGGGTCTGCCCAAAAGACATTATTTAACCTCCTGTCATCATATAAATCCATCAATGCAAAGAACTTGAGATTTTTGTACTGCATTCGTAAAAAATACTCTCAAAGCGCTCCAGCACCACCTACGCTAAGTCGTAAATGTCTTGCTTTGTTGATATAATTGCGACAATCGTTTTCCAAAAAAACTCAAAACCACCCGCGCCAATGGCAAGATATCATAAGCTCTTATTCATCCAGATACTAGCCAAATCGTTTGTATCTATGACTCTTTTTATTGATCACTCACTTGTCTATTACATCAAAAGAAATGAGATTTTTTTGGACTAAGGCCATAGTTATGGATGTTATGAATTGTTGTAAACTTAAACTTTCCATCAACTTTTAAGACATTAATCTTTACCTTACATTCTGTTTTTCTTATAGGACATGGTCTGACGACATTCAATGTCCTATTACGGGGCATTCACATCACGAGCACAACAAATGGTGGCATATCTAACAGTCTCATCATCTCTCTTCTTAGTCATTCTTGTCATCACCCCAAATCCGCATTGTTTAGCATACTGTTTATAATAACTCATTATTTCTTCGAAAGAAGTAAACTCCATCCCCAGATTTGGCTCCTTTATCGTATCACCACCAATTTCATCTTCTAACTGAGATGTCGAGGCAATTCCATCCTCAATTTTCACTGAATTTGGTCTATCTTCATTATTTTCTTCAACTCTTGCAGAGGTACAAGAAATATCAGTTTCCCTAGAATCGGTTATTTCCTTTATATCAACTCTTTCGCTCGTGGTGGATCCAGTAGTATTGAGAAGAGATGGGTAACCAGCATTCTGATAAAAGAACAAAAAAATCTATGACAGTAATCTTTAAAAAAAAAAAACAACTTATAAAAAAAATTCAAGAAAACATTTATATCACTACTTGAATGTTGCTTGGATATTGGTAGCCATCTGGATGTTGCAAAAGAACTAGTAACCATGTAAGAAATTCTCCATAGTAATCGTGCACGTGCATATAATTTTCAAAGTTTAGAAAAGTTGATGGTATATCTTAACATGTTATCACACAAGTTATTCATGTACAAAATCCATGAATATCAACTCAACACAACCCTACAAATTTTTAAAAAATATAACACACCATGGTTGGGAGATTTGAGCTAAATGGTGTTAGCGGAAATGAGTGTTATTCCCCTTTTCCTATGATGAGAGAAGATGAGTTGCATAATTCCACGAGAGGTTAAAACTGGCCTTACAAGAAACTTATCAAAAAAAAAGGCTTTACAATTAGTACATCTTGAATAAATAAAAAAACTTTAAAATAAACAAAATTGAACTATACTTCCATTAAGCAACAAAATCATTTTCTCATCAAATATGATAGATGGAGGTATATCATGCTAAAATGTCACAAAAACATCAACATCTGATCATACTATCGTGTAAATTTTAGAGGACTTTCCATCACCCCCTTTCTTATCCAAACTCTAATACACAAAATTAGAGTTAATTGCCTGCTAATCTAAATTTCCTATAATATAAATTCGATAATCAGCAACACTTTAAAGCAAGCAGCAATCACTTTCAAGAAAAGCCACACTGCTTTATAAAAAAGAAATAAAGAAAGAAAAGCCACACAAATATCCATTAACTGATCTAACTTCCTGCAGTTCAGTGCATAAATAATTTGTAATATTCATAAACAATTCAAATAATGCATATCAAATAATTACCAAAACACCTAATCCATTAAAACCAACCCATTCAGTCTATTTCACACAATTTCAATTAATTAATTCTCACACAAATCTCCATGAAGTAGTCTCCATCAAAATAATAATACAATCCTCAAGACTAAAACACCTAATCCATCAAACCAACCCATTCAAGCTATATACTACAGCTGTTTGCCATGCTCATCCTAGCTTTAGTTTGCAATGACAAAATCAAAAAAGAAATTAATAAGAAAATTGATGACATTTGAACTTAAGGAGATAATAATAAAACCATTATTGGGTGAGCAAGGGGAGATATTCCAGAGAAAATAATGAAACTTATAGTTTCGTAAAGATTTTGGTGCGAATAATACTAACAAACGAGATAGTTTGTTTTCCAGGAGTAGAGGACAGATTAGACAACTCTTAGAGACCCATTTGTTTGTTAAATCTGAACTAGAGGAAGATTAATAACAAAGTGTAAAAATAGTTTTATAGATGGAAAAAAAAAATCAAAAGAAATATATATATATATATATATATATATAATAAAAATTATGTAAAAATTACACTTATCAACTATTAATGGATAAAAATATCTATATAATTTTAAGATACTTATAACTTTTAAACTTTAAAAGATGTAGTCATAATCATTTAAAAATTAGATAATCATCATTTATACTTCAAAACATATTTTTTAAATTTATTTCTAAATAAATGTAACATATTTATTTAAACATGTGGTAATAACTTTTTAATAATAAAATTTATTAGTTAATTATAAATTATAAATCTTAAAATTATAAAATATGTAACCCACCACCTCAATTCCAAACATACGTTTAGGTTAAAGCGCATTATTTCAGAATTTTTAGCTCATTATAAAATTTAGGAATATCCGTGAAACAGTTTTGAGCCCTTAAAATAAATTTATAATTATAAAAAGCGAATGCATAAGCTAACTCCAAGGTCAAGAATTGGGAAAGCCGGGCCCAAGCTTAGTCCATGAATAGCGCACGACAGTGTTAACTAAAATCAATACCCAATCAGGAGAATTGAACAACTAATCTTTTCTTTTAAGGAAACCTCTACCTATTAGATTAACGGGGAATGTTATACAATATATTTTTATCTTATTTTTATTTTATTAAATAATAAAATATAATATATGTATTATTATTAAATAATAAAAAAATTATATAAAAAATTATTATTTAATAATAAAAAATATATCATATTTTATTTAGTGAGATAATGTATAAATTTTTTTTTTTAAATTAATATATATTCTATTATAATAATAATATAATAATATTGTTTATTAGCTCTTGAATTTTTCTTTAAAAAGTAAATTAAAATATGTAAAAGTGAAATGATTGGCCTTGAGTGTCTTGGGTTTGGCAACGCAAATGCGCATGCCTATGACCCTACATACACGCGATGCTCAAATAAAGATGGACCCCATTTCCAACAATAACTGTGAAAATAATTTTTCCAATCTTTAAAGCAGATTTGACTTACAGTGCCATTGTTTTAGATCTAAAACGCAGAGACCCGTGAACAATTATTAATTTCTTACATGATATTCTGATTTTATCACAAATATCATATAATTCAAAATAAATATTTTTTCTAAATAATTTTAATAACATAACATTTCCTAATTACACGAAAGAAAAATTTAATTATAAATATAATTATGTATTAATATGTATATCAATTTAATATGATTAATTAAAAAATAAATTTTATTAAAAATAATATTAATTTAAATTTTAAATATAAATAAATTAATATTTATATATAGATTAATACATAACTTTACATAATAAATTTTTTAAATAAAAATATCTCATCATCGGCACTCGAAACTATCCTATGTTTGGTGTCTTCTGAAATTATTCGATATGCCATTTTATTCGATATGCACGTTTGATAATCGCCCTAACATTATTCTTGTTCGATTAGTTGAAAGAACCAACGAATGAAAGAAGAAAACAAAGATATAAAAAAAGGAATATACAATCTATTCAGTAGGATTTTGGTTAGTATAAATATAATAAGTTATAACCACTGCCACCAATACCAAGAAAAAGAAGGAGATAAATCCAATTTGGTGGATATTGGTTTACCAGTACAGATCGATGACTGCGAAATGGACCCACTTTTTCGACATATTGCTCGAGTTGCCTACTCATGGGCCCCCGTTAAATCATCTCTGCTTTTTTCCCCCCAAAAAATTCATATCTACCGTGACGTCTAAAGCTACACCGATCAGAGAATTGCGTCAACGTGTTTACACCGAGCTATTCCACATGTGTATGTATGTGTATGTGTCATATATTAGGGGATATGTTGTCCACTTTCTAGTATGCTTTTTGGGAGTCGGTCTTCATGATTCAAAGCTTTGCTTTTTTATTATTATTATTTTGCTTCACTGCTGTCTCTTTTCGCAAGAAAAAAGTTAAAGAAAAAGTTAGGCGGAATCATGAAGAGCAACAACTGAACTGATGTTGGATAGGACTGGGTTTCCCAATCAAACAGGGGAGAAGAAAACACCACTATAAAAGTAGGTGTATTTTTTCATCAACCTCCATCTTTCAGTAGACTGTTGTTTTAGTTTGGGTCCCCCCACATGCACCTCTCTGTATTTCTTATATATAGTTATTAAAATATAAAAATGACTGTACTTAACCCAACTTATTTTAACATGAATACTGTTTGTGATATTGGGAGACTTGCTTAGTTGTATAAGGAGACCAAAATACCCTTGGATATGGGGTTCAGGGTCTGGATTTGGGGTTGCTGAAATTCTGTGAAATCTTATAAATATTTTTGTTTATAATCTATAAAAATGCATTGAGCAGTGTGTATTACTCCGATGAATGACAGTTTAATAATAGACTGGAGAATATTCAGTTCTCCCAAAACGACAAACATACCTTTGGCGTGGGGTTTGGTGCATGTATCCCATTGCCTGCCTCACATCTACGTAACTCTTTTTTCTTTTTCTTTTTTTTTTCTTTTTTTCTTTTAATGTAACATTAGTTGCCAATTAATCACATGACGTTGGTATTTTTTAATAAATATAATTTTTAGTAACTTATTTCTTTTTAATGTCTTATTACGGTGGTTTTTTAAAATTTAAAAAGAATTTATGGTTGATAACGATGATCAAAGAGTAACCATGCTCTTACTTTGATTAAACTCAACTTCACTTGATTAAAACCTATTAATCTTTGGATGGATGTGTGTATATATATATATATATTATTTAATAATATAAGCATAGCGATTTTTATAATTAAATAAAATAATATGAAATCTAATTACTTATGTTTATAATATTAAATATACCCCAGAGTGTATATTATTTATTTAGATACTCAAATCATTAAATTATAGTCTTTTAATCTCGAGGGGTAGCTCAATTGATCAGGTATTGGGTTTGCTCCTCAATGGTCACTAGTTCGAGTCCCCTCAAAACCACTGGAGGATTTACCTGATCGTTAACTTCAGAACCCCTTAGGATTAGTCAAGATGCGCATAAGCTGGCCCGGACACTCAAGGTTATCAAAAACAAAATTTTGTAAAATAGATAGTTAGTATGACTTAATAATTTTACATATTAGTAAGTAGAAATCATATATAAAATATTGATATATACTGATCAATGTAGTAGTATATAAACAAAAAGAAGATAAAAATCGGAAAGTCAGCTCAAGATTTTCGAGCGAGCCTAAAGTCGAAGAGAAAGACCGACTCAGCTGGGCTACAGCCCTTTAATAATTATAAAAGTAACAGTAGAAGGTGCAGCAAGGCATGCGGCATATGTTGCGGTGGGCGTACCTGTTTGAGATTCTCTCTCTCACGCTGTCCAACAAAGAATAACGATGGGTACAATACAAATACCCTCGCACAGTGGCACGCACTTCCACCACTCCCTTTCCCCTTTTTTTTTTTTTTTTTTTTTTTTTTTTTTTTTTTTTTTTTTTATGAAACAAACTCCTTTTAAAGTATTGAAATTCTTTGAAAAAATAGAAAAATGGAAGAAGAGTGTTCATAAAGGGCTTTGCTATATATAGTCAGAAAATGCAGTTAGCGTGCAGTCAGTTGTACGGAATGAATAAAAAAAATTATAAAAAAATTATTTTATATTCAGGAGACCTACATGAATAAAAAAAAGTTATAAAAATAATTTTTTTTTTCATGTAGATCTCATATTAATTCATTTTTTTTTCACGACTGCATGCCGACTATATTTCCCGACTGCAAAAAGTATTTCTCATTCATAAAAATGGATATTTAAACCAATTAGAATTGATTTTATTGGTTAACTCATTTTTCTTACCGTAATATTAGATATAATATTGTATTATTAGAATGTACAAGTCTTACATATAATTCAAATAAAAATATTTAATTTTAAATCGTGATTTTTTTTTTCAAAATGAATATATGTGATTTGCACTCTAAAAGTATACAAATAATTTCTATTAAATAATAGTAGATATAGTAATAGAATGCATAAATGTCACACAATCTTTTTTAAAAAGTAAAGTTTACTATTAAAAAATTATTTTTTTATCGTATAAGTTTCGTATTTATTCTCTCTTTTAAAAGAATTGCGTGACGCTTACGCATTTCAAGACTACAAATATTATTTTTTTTATAATGATAGGATTAATTTAACTTTTTATTTTAAGATGTAGTTCACTAATACCAAATCGAATAGATATTTATTATAAATATAAAATATGTTTTTAATAAATAAATAAATAAACTTATCTCATGTGCCATTTATGGGATTCGCCTTGTCCCTTTCTATCCACCCTTACCTGCCCTTCTTCCTTTCTATGTCACAATCTCTATTATTTCCTTTTCTTTTTCAAAACTTCTATTGCCTTTTCTTTGCCTTCTAAGCCCTTTTCCTTCAAAATGACTTGAAATATCGAGAGGGAAATTTTAGGATTTTTTAGAGTTTCGATTTTTAATATTTTGATTTTTGGAGGATTTTAAATCTTGTATTCTAGAGAATTTTATGTGAATTCTTATAATCCACTCGGTTATCACAATAAATGAAACAATTTCTAATATTTACAGATAAAATAATTTCTAAAATTTATTTATAAATTATTAAATTTTTAGTATAAACACTTAAACAGCATATCAAATATAATAAATATTGATAGTTTATTGGTGTGAAGACTTTTAAATAAAATTAATTTTATTTTTGGATATTATACTTAAAGAAAAGAAAAGATTAAAATAAGGAAGGTGGGCCATGGCCTGTAAATCTTTAACATAATGTGATTATTAAAATCTTCAAAAAAGCAAACTGAGGCCGAAAAGCCAACAGAGGCCAAGACAATACAACCACGTGACCTGCAAATTTCTAATCTTTGCCATGGAATACATCCCCTTGCTCTCGCTGTTCAGTCCCGCCCCCACGTCCTTTCGCTCTTTACTTTATGCAATACTCCCTTTCTCTTTTCAACAGGCAATCCAAACGCATTTTCAGTTTTTCACTGTCTCTGTGTTTTTTAAAAGTTAAAAAAACAAAAAAACAAAAACACAGATAAATTTTCTTTATTAGAGGTCTGCTGCATCTGTATCTATATCTGTGTCCACTTTGGCCTTTTGTTGTGGCCTTTGCGTGATTGGTTCCATCCGCGTGAGTTATTTTCATTGATCTTTAATTTGTGCTCGTCAAAAAATAAAAAAATTATAATAAAAACAAGAAGATAATGGTATAGGAGGGAGTCACAGAGACGGGCAGAGCAGTGCTGGTGGAGAACAACTGCATACTCACATGGAGTTCGTGGGGATTGCCCAAAACATATAGAAATCGCATCCGGTATTCCCAGATCTCTAGGATCTCAGAATTTCAGGCTTAGATGTTTGCTGCTTGAGTTCTCGAGAAAATTCAATTCCATTTTGCTGTTTGTCTCGGCTCATATGGTGCTCGTTTCATTCAGTTTGCTTCAAAATTCAGTGTTTCCGAGCTGGGTGTTTTGTGGCCAAGTTATGTTAGCATCTGGGTCTTTGGTATCTTCAAGCTTTAACTGATTGCAACTGAGTTTTGCTGGTGAGCAAAAAAGCTAAAAGAAACAGGCACTGACTTCCTGGTCTGGTAATTGTGGGTCTTCTTTTATGATTCTGAGATTTTTATTTGGATAAGGAAAGTATTAAGAAGTAAAATCATTTGCGAATGGCTTGTTTTGTTGTTGGTTATGGTGGTTTTCATCAGTGGGTACTAATTGGGAGAAGAAAGTAAAGTTTTTTGCCGAAACTGAGAATACAGAATGGAAAGAAGTAGTCTCATGCTCTGGAAAGTAGGTCTGCTGGTTTTAGCATTGATCAAAAGTTCTTCTGCGACGCTTTCTCCAACTGGAATAAACTATGAAGGTCGGCTCCCCGCAGATTTTCTGATGATCTTCAATTGAACTTCTCTCTCTTCTTTTCTTTTGCTGATTACTGAATTTATTTCTCACTCTCTTTTTTTTTTCCCTATATATTTCATTTTCGAAATAATTACTGTTCCTTATAATTGAATTTAAGAGTTAGGTTAGCAGTTTATTTCCTTTTATTTATTTATATTTTATTTATTTTTCTGGCTAAGAATGGGAAGAGCAAAGAGTTTAACTGTTCACGTTATGCATGTCCTTAATTTTTAAATTTGGGGTTGGAGGAAAATCTTGCTTTTTTTAAGTTCATGCTTTCAGGATTCACCATTGTAGCCGAACTACCCGTTATTACGTACCTCAATTATTACATTTCATCTATATCTTAGCGTGATACTGCTGAGGTTACAGGGCAACTGTTTTGATTTTGATTTTTGTAATTTCCTTTTTCATACACGGAATAACTCTACGTTATCATTTGCCCCTAAACTTTCAACAGTTGTAGCTTTGATGGCCATAAAAACTGATCTGGTTGATCCGCATAATGTTCTGGAGAATTGGGACATTAATTCTGTAGATCCCTGTAGCTGGAGGATGGTTACCTGTTCTGCCGATGGCGATGGCCATGTTTCTGCTTTGTAAGTCGTTTTGTCCCTTCGTAAGTTGCCTGCATCTTCCTATAAACTTTGGTCAAAGAAAAGCAGGACAATAATTTTAATTAGCTCATTTCAGTTCGAACTCAATTCAGTCAAGGTTTATCATCATTATTATTTTTTAAACAGAGGATTGCCAAGCCAGAACTTGTCTGGTACCTTATCACCAAAGATTGGAGACCTCCCTAACTTGCAATATCTGTAAGTTATTACATCATTTTCACTGATTTTAGATTGGACTTTGTTTGTTCTTGGCAGCTGGTTATGACTTCTGTTGTGTTGATTGTTTTTGGTCTTAATTTTACTCCATCTTGTTTCAAGTATTAACGCCAAGGTTTCTTCAACATGAGAGTTTTGTTTGGGTAATGTTAAAACATTCAAGTTGAATATTAAACTACGGTTCTATAAATGTGTAGGTTGCTGCAGAACAATGCCATTTCAGGTCCAATTCCAACTACCATTGGAAAGTTGGAGAAGCTTCAGAAACTAGATCTCTCCAACAATACATTCAGGGGTGAAATTCCTAGTTCGTTGGGGGCCCTGAAGAACCTGAATTATCTGTAAGTTTCAGAGACTTTATACTTTTTTTTTTTTTTTTGGTTTCTTGCAAAATAAATTCCTGAATTGAATGTTGTCCAGTTTGGCACATGCTCAGGTGCTAGCTTTCTGAACTCTTATAGCTTTAACTTTGTTTTTTGAGCAAGTCAGGAGGTTAAACAACAACAGCCTTACTGGACCCTGTCCTGAGTCTCTATCCAATATTGAAGGTCTCACTCTCGTGTATGTACTTGTCCTTTGCTCAGTAATTTACTCTGCCATCCATGTATTTTATCAAAAATATGTATTCACTTCTATAGTTTGAACATCTAGGGATCTTTCTTTTAACAATCTCAGTGGCAAGTTGCCAAAAATATCAGCAAGAACATTCAAGTGAGCCACTTGTTCCACCTTTCTTTCAATGCTTAATTACCTTAAAGAAGTTTGTTATTGTCAATTCTCTTTCTATTTTCTCTTTCAGAATTATCGGTAACCCTTTGATTTGTCCAAAGGCCAACAACAGTTGTTCTGCTGTCTTTCCAGAGCCACTGTCCTTCTCACCAGACGCCCTGAAAGGTGTTTATGACTGTTATATATTCTTCCTTTCTCTCAGCTAGCGTCTACATTACATTTTAATGACATGTCTTGGATGAGATTTATGGTTTCTTAGGTCAATCAGATTCTGAAAGAAAAAGCCATCATGTGGCGATTGCTTTTGGTGCAAGTTTTGGTTCTGTTTTTTTCATCATTCTTGTTGTTGGGTTAGTTGTTTGGTGGCGCTACAGACACAACCAGCAGATTTTCTTCGATGTAAACGGTTAGTAGCTTTATATATTTCATTTGCCATTTCTTAGTATATCAGTTTCACTAATGCAGATGGTCTTATAGCTCTTTCATTCTTCAAACTATAGGCAATGTTAGTTTTGACACTGCACTGGACATGGTGTTCATCAACATGGAAATGTCACATGTCATAATTTGTTGTACAGTGAGCCATTTATTACTTTGGAAAAGTCTGTTAGTTATATTGTGTATTTTAAAGGGTGCACACATGGATGCACGTTTGCTGAAAAATCTCGACTATTTTGAAGTTTTGTGTGTAAAGCTGCAATTTCTAGCTTTTACAACTAGACAAATGGAATATATTTAACACCCGTTTCAGTATATGTGTGGAATTTCATCAGTAAGTGTTTTTTTGTTCTCATGCTTTTGAACAGTTTTCATTTTTCAGTTTCCTAAAACGCTACCTGGCTGAATATTATTTTTCTCCATAATTATTCCATATCCATATGCGGCTGAAAGTATTTCAAGCTTTTGTCATATCTTGTTCTAAAACCTTGGGATTCAGAGTGAGTTGATATCAGCCAATTTGTGCACAGAATTTGAGAATCTGAGTGGCTGCTTCAGCGATCAATAAACTATTCTGTTGCTACAATCAAGAAAGAGAGAATCCAAATGTGTAGTAAGGAAGAGATGGAGAAATTTGATTGTCAAAAAACAATTTTCACTACCAGTTTTGCACCTTAAGATAAAGTAATAGTTGAGGCTCTCAATCCTGTATTTGGTGTCTTGCTCAATGTGTGTATCAACACAGTTGATTGTAAGATTATATTGTTTATCAGAACTCTATAGGAATCTGATGTGCTGCATCTAAGGTTGTTCTTTTCACGACTGTGTGATTATCCTTGCATTCTCACTTAAAATGTGTCATTTAACAGATCAATATGACCCTGAGGTATGCCTGGGCCATTTGAGAAGGTATACATTCAAGGAGCTTCGTACTGCAACTGACCACTTCAACTCAAAGAATATTCTAGGGAGAGGTGGTTTTGGGATTGTATACAAGGGATGCTTGAATGATGGAACTCTGGTGGCAGTTAAAAGGCTAAAGGACTTTAATGCAGCTGCTGGTGAAATTCAATTTCAGACAGAAGTTGAGATGATTAGTTTAGCTGTCCATCGGAATCTTCTCAGGCTTTGTGGGTTCTGCTCGACTGAGAATGAGCGGCTCCTTGTTTACCCTTATATGCCCAATGGAAGTGTAGCCTCTCGACTAAGAGGTTAGCTAACAGAGAACTAGTTGTTGGTTATATTCTTATCCCCACTTGTATTTTTTTCATACCAAAGAATTGTGAAACCTTTGGCTACCTCTAATAAGGAACAAAAGCTGTTGCCACCACCATTGCCTTCTTTACCTCACTGCTACGTACACTAGCTCCAACCCAACTCTACTTCCTTGTCCACTACTAGTTCTTAGGAATTTTGCTCCATGCTGCATACACTAGCCCCTTAGAAATTTTGCTTCCTTTGCTCTAACCCAGCATGTACACATCATCTCAGCAATAAAATCTTTGCACGCCCTCAAATGCCATGATGATCGGCTCCATTGCCTGAGATTACCTTGTTACCACCCTACCTCCTCACATTATGGTGCAGCTTACCGTTATCTTTTTAACCTATCTAGCTACCAATGCTGCACTTCACGTACCAGATTGGTCCAAACCCCGATTCACCAGCAAAATCATACGCAATATTACATTATCACCAAAATTGTCGAAATTCTGAACTTTTTCTTGCATTTAAATTAAACTTTTGTATTTACTAAAATTCTTGTCCATGCATCCAATTATAGCCTTCTAACATGTCCAACATAAAAGCTTGACATTTTCCCCCATTTTCAGAAGTTTGATTAGAAGTCTCAGTTCAATGAACCACTTCCCTCAACACGTTAATCTGCTAATAATACATTTCATTTATTTATTTTTTTAATTTCTGAGCCAAGGTAGCTACTGTAGCCAATTTGGGAATTAATTTGTAAGCTGTTCAGCCGTCCATTGCTAAGCAGCCGGGATTTTGGTTTTTCTTTCAGATCATGTTCGTGGGCGGCCAGCTTTAGACTGGACAATGCGGAAGAGAATAGCTTTAGGTACAGCAAGGGGGCTAGTGTACTTGCATGAGCAATGTGACCCCAAAATTATCCACCGTGATGTCAAAGCAGCAAATATTTTGCTGGATGAAGACTTTGAGGCAGTTGTTGGAGATTTTGGGTTGGCGAAGCTTTTGGATCACAGAGAATCTCACGTGACCACAGCTGTGCGTGGCACTGTTGGCCACATAGCTCCAGAATACTTGTCAACAGGCCAGTCATCAGAAAAGACTGATGTCTTTGGCTTTGGGATTTTGCTCCTAGAGCTAATCACAGGTCAGAAGGCATTAGATTTCGGACGCTCGGTGAATCAGAAAGGTGTAATGCTTGATTGGGTACTCTCTCTGTCTCTGTCTCTGTCTCTCTCCTCTCTGTGTGTTTCTCCTTCTCTCTGTCCAGCGTATCTTGGTAATTTTCGATGATCTTGCAAATGTAAAATTGGCTGAAAGTTTTTCAGAGGTCTAAAGCGATTTGTTTGTGGAAATGAAAATCATGGCCCTGCTGTGATATATTTTGTGTTAATTCAAACTAATTATTTCTAGGACTGACTTTGCATTTTTCGTATTTCTCCAAAGGTAGCTTGTTGAAACAAATGATGGAACAGTTAAAAAGTAACTTGCATTGTACTTTACTGTTGAAATTAAATCCCCATCAATGCAAGCATGATAAGAATTTCTCTCATGACTTGGGGAGAGTAGGGAATTAGTTTTAGTGGGCTTAGTTTGCTCACTCTTGCTGTAGATACATCTTACATTGCAGGAAAACTCTTTTTGCAGGTTAAGAAGCTCCACCAGGATGGAAAACTAAATCAAATGGTAGACAAGGATCTAAAGGGCAATTTTGACAGGGTTGAGTTGGAAGAAATTGTTCAGGTTGCCCTCATATGTACTCAATTCAATCCTTCTTGCCGCCCAAAAATGTCGGAAGTACTAAAAATGTTGGAAGGGGATGGCTTAGCTGAGAAATGGGAAGCCTCACAGAAGGTCGAGACGCCAGGGTTTAGATCTTGTGAAAACCCTCCTCAAAGATATTCAAATTTTATAGAAGAATCTTCACTTGTGGTGGAAGCAATGGAGCTTTCTGGCCCTAGGTAATTTTTGTCCTTTTTATCTCCCCCCCCCCCAAAAAAAAAGGCATCATTAAGTGCAGTGGTTTGAATGAGAATATCTGATTGTTGTTGAGAGCTGCTGAATGCATGTATTCATCTGTGTAAAGAAAAAGGAAAGTCATGTATAAATTTATCTTCTTTCTTTGACATAAAATTAAATTAAGTTTATTGAGCTTTTGTCAGAACAAGTCTTGAATGTTTGGTTATAGATTTGCTTGTAGTTTCTTTATCTTGTTCTTGAACTGGGCCTTTCAGGCTGACAAAATGCCTTACTGATTTTACATTGCCCAGAAAAGCATATTATTAGTGTAGTAGGGTTTGTATCCATCTGGAAAATGATTTATTACTTGTTTTGGATTTTTTTTCTTTTAGCTCAAGCTGTGATGGAAAAAACAGTCTCGGATGGTGGAAAATTTAAATATAGCTTTGTCCTCACTGACTCTCGGGCTTGATTGGAAAAAATTTCCGTTTCAAAGTTCTCTCATGACTTGGACTATCTCATTTTCAAAAATCACTCAATTACAAATACTTTTTAACTAACTATAATAATTTTTTCAAACTAATTATTACAACTATCTCAAACAAAGAATAAAAAATAATTTAACTTTTTTAAATCATTGAACAAAAACTAATTATTACAAATTTATTAAATTTTTACATAATATATAATAAATAATTTATTTTTTTTAATTTTAAAATAATAATAATATTAAAAAATAATATTTTATTCAATTTTCAACTTTTATTTGAATTTATCTCAACTCGCTAATTAACAGTGTCTAACTCAAATTATCTCATTGTTATTTATAAACTATTTTATTATATTCAGGATGATGATGTTACGATGTTTCTATTAATAATTCAATTGATTAGTGCATTCCCTATTGAGTCAATCGATAAGTGTATTTCAAAATTTTATTTTAACTTTTCTTTTACTCATTTTTTTAACATCTTTAAATATATATATATATTATAAAAATATATAAACTTAATAATATTCACTTACTTAATCTTTAAGAATAAAAATTTTAAAAAAGTAAAAAACAAAAATAGTTCAACCATTGATTCAAATAATATTTTCCCTCACAAAATTCTCATCTCACTCCCATATCCATGAAGGTCCTGTTACATCCACCAAAGGATGTAGCCCTAGAACTCATTGAATTAGTCATTTTTTTATTCATTTTTTTTTCATATTCATAATTTTTTAAAAAAAATAAAAAAAATTCACATTACTGAAAAATACATACTCAATCACTAGAATAAAAAGAAAGAAAAATCATCATACGGGATGCCAAAGCATTTCCCATATCCGTGAAGAGAAATGCGTTGTATGCCTTCTCCATTTATCTGATCAAAGTGACCCTTCGTCATATTTTTTTTTATTTTTATTTAGTGATTAAATAAATGATTTTAAGTGTATGGATGTACTTTTTTATTTTTTTAAAAATATTTAAATATATTAAAAAATGTGAAAAAAAAAGAAAAATAAAAAGAAGAAAATAGTTTTGCTTGACCATTGAGATTTTTTAAATAAGAATTTTGAGTTTTAAGATTAAATATTAAAATATTATATTTTAATATTATTATTATATTAAAATTTGAAAAAATTAAAAAAAAATTAAATTATTTATTATATTTTATAATTAAATTATTTATTATATTTTATATGAAAATTTAAAAAAATTTTAATGATAAAATAAAAATTTTATATTTAAGATAAAAATTTTATGTGGTCAAATAATATCGAAAAAGAGAAGATTATGATAACGTACGGTCAAACTTAGGCGGAGTAGCACCGCTCATCCTTTTACCCTACAAATTAAGTAGAAAACAAAAACCTGAAAGTAAAAGTAAAGATCAGTGTTGCAGAATCAGCGTGCTCCTGTCACGGTCACAGAAATTTTCATTTTCTCAGGGATGGACTGTTCTGCATAATTTTCCACGTGTCTAATTATTACTGGCTGAGAAATACGGTGCAAAAGTTACTTAAGCTTCCAAGACAGACGGTAGCACGTGCCACTGCATCGAAACAAACACAGAGCTTTTACAAGTCTCGGATACGCCACGTGTCCAGACTTTCGACGGCGGGAACCGAGTCTTTGTCGGTCCGTGTGGTTCACAACCACATGAACAGGCTTAGGAGAACTCGTGGGCTGACGAAAGTACCCCTCCAGCGGTTATACTAATTACGTACGTATACCAGATTATTCCATGCCTGTAGTGTTTCACAGATAAGAGGGAATGCTACTTTAAATTATGTTATTTTATAAATAATTAAATATTTATTTACTTTAGAATTAATGTGAAATGTGAATACTTTATTAATTACGTTTAAAACTTTAAATATAAATATCTTTTGCATTTCATATCAAACATTCTTTTTTGTTTAATAAAATATCATTTATTGATATTTCTAGAAATATCAAATATCGAAAGAAATGATATTTTAGCTATAGAGTTGACAAATGCTGTGTATTTATTTAAAAAAAATAAATAAATATAAAAATTATATAAAAAATAAATTTTTTTTAATAATAGACCTCATTTTTTATAAAAAATAGTGTGCAACATTTGCATAATTAAGAACTGTATGATATATAGTCTGTATTTAATATTACTTATAAAAATTTTAAGAATTTATTATTTTTTAATTTAAAAATTATAATTACAAAATGATATACAAGATACACTTCATATTATTAAAACGATAAGATCTTAAGTTCATAAAGTTTAATTAAAAATTTAAAACTTCTTTGATAAATGAAATCTTATAATATAAATAATCCAAAAATTTGATAATATTATTGGGCCAAAAATGATTAATTTTCTGAATATTCTTTATTTTTAACTGTTTTTTTTTATTGCTTTTAAAATCGAAAATTTTGAGAAAGGAAACAGAAAAAGGAGGGGCATTAGAGTAAATTCAAGAGTTGAAGCTCTCCCACAGTCCCACTCCAACACCACGTAGAAGATAACGGTACAGAACAGAAGAGGACAGGCAGTAGAGTATCCAGAGTAGTAGAAACCTTTTCCTACACAAGTTACACTTTCCTCAACGCATTTACTCTCTTTTCTTTTACATAAACACCAGGTGGGGCGAGGGGACTTATGCTTCAATCTTGTGATCTCCGGAACCCACATCTTGTTCCTTTGCCAAACTCCCAAATCTTGTTCTCCTCCACAGAAGTTCCTCCTCCTTCCTTTTCCCTCACACCTCTCTCTCTCTCTCTCTCTCTCTCTCTCTCTGCTTGTGTGTGTGGCGTTGCCGCTAAAGGGGACATGCGTTTTTCTCGGACATGGATATGAAGAAACTGCCGTTTTCAGAGCCATTTCAGTTTCCAAGAAAAAAGATTGCTTCTGGGTTTGGTTTGGGAGTTGGAATTTCTCTCCTTGTTCTTGTTGCACTTTTCCTGAACAATTCGTTGAAGAATCCCACACGGACACCTTTGCTGCAGGGTTTTGAAGGGCCATTGCCGTTGGCAAGTACTGCTGACTTTTCTTATTCTTCTCCTTCTAATTCTTCTACTAATGCTACTTCAGAGTTGCCTAACTCTGTGGACTTAATGCAGTGGAGTGAAGAAGGAAAGGGGCCCCACGAGACCCACGGAGAAAATGTTTCAGGTGTATCTAAGAAGCAAGGTCTTAAGGAGGCGAATGTGGGAGGGATCGGTTCAATCCATTCGGCGAATTTCACCGAGACTCTTAATAATGGAAGCTTTTCTCTTCAAGAAACAAATGGTTCAATGGCTGCTAGGAGCGGGGATTCTCTGGGTTCTGAAGGAGTAGTTTTAGAGAATTCTTCTGCAAACTCCTCCGAGAGCCTAAAAAATGAAAGTGTGCTTGGTCAAGAAGGAAGTGTTATTGTAAATCCCGGCCTTTCTGATAAAGATGCGGATTCAGAGAAAAAGAAACTTGTGAGGAATTCAAGTAATTGGAATAGTGTGACAGACAAAAATAATGTGAGCAATTTTTCACATAATGGAGTACTTGCTAAAGCCCCTTCTAGAGAAGAACCGGTTTCCGAGGTAAATCGTCCAGATAATTCGGACGAGTATGGTTCTTCAGTAAAGAGAATGGGTAGTGGTTCTTATGAGACATGTGATATCTTTGATGGTAGATGGGTGAGAGATGATACCAAGCCTTACTATCCTGCTGGCTCTTGCCCTCACATTGATAAGGATTTCGATTGTCACCTTAATGGGAGGCCAGATGAAGGATATGTGAAATGGAGATGGCAGCCAAATGGGTGTAACATCCCAACGTAAGGCCTATCTTGATAGTTTTGCCGATTTGCATGCGAGGAAAAATGAACTGAAAAATCAACTATTGATTGCCTAGTGGTTTAGGAATTATATATTAAATAGTTATGTTGTAGGGAAGTTTTATGGTCAGCATGATGCGTTCCGTACCTTTCTTACATGTTTTGTTATAAAAGAAAAGGATTTTACTTTCGGTGTTCGTGTAAAAATAATGACTTGGCGTATTCTAGTAACAAAATTTAGTCCAATTGAGTTGCAAATATATAGTAGAGTCTACGTTGAAATGGAACGAACTTATGCAAGTTCGTGAGACCTTCTCTAAGCTCTCACTAGACAGACGTGAGACACTGGATGAATAAGCATGAGGCGATTGTAGAAAATCTGTTGTCACTTTAGGAGTATTACCTATTGTTTGATTGTGAAAGTATCACATGGTCTTTCCAACATATTGCCAGATTTGTTGAACTTCCTTTAATTATCACTATTTATGGATAATTGATCCATCGGTATAATCCTTACTAGACCAAATCTTTATAATGTTATGGTTTTCATTTTGATCTGTAGTCTAGAATGCTCGATGTGTGAATTATGTTAGAAGTGCAGTGTTTATTAATACCCCAGAATTGAAGATACAAATCCTTTTTCTTATTCCTCTGTTAATTTCTGATGTTATCCTCAGTCTGAATGCTACTGATTTTCTAGAAAGATTGAGGGGAAAGAGGCTAGTTTTTGTGGGAGATTCACTGAATAGGAACATGTGGGAATCTATGGTGTGCATACTCCGCCAAAGTGTCAGAAACAAAGCTAGAGTTTATGAGATCTCAGGAAAGAGGGAATTCAAGAAGAAGGGAATTTATGCTTTCAGATTTGAGGTAAGTATATGGAGTTTTTCTGGTATTATTCTAAAAAACAAATTTAAGATGTGACCCTTTTAATTCCCTGTGTATTTGCTTTATTTTAGGACTATAATTGTTCGGTGGATTTTGTTAGTTCTCCATTCCTTGTTAGAGAATCATCTTTCAATGGTAGAAATGGATCATTTGAGACGTTAAGATTGGATTTGATGGATAAGACAACTTCAATGTATCATGATGCCGATGTTATAGTCTTCAATACAGGCCACTGGTGGACGCATGAGAAAACATCTAGAGGGTAAGTGTTGTCATTGCTTGTTTAATGTTTGTTGCTATATTGTGTATGCCTGGCACTGTGGTATTGGAAACGTCGAATGCCATGGGTTGCCATATTTTGCTGCTTGGGAAAGAAAAAAGATTTTGCAACTGATTTTTAAATTGAACTTTCCCAAATACCATGTTACAATCGCCCGTTCTTATTGTATGATTGTTCTGCCAATCATCAAAATTATCTCTTGTTATATCTTGGCATTGGTGGTTCTACAGAGAAAACTATTACCAAGAAGGCAACTATGTGCACCCAACGCTTAAGGTTTTGAAAGCGTACACTAGGGCTCTCACAACTTGGGCCAGATGGATTGAAAAGAGCGTCAATGCCAATCGAACTCAGGTTTTCTTCAGAGGATATTCAGTTACCCATTTCAGGTTTAGGACTATTTCTTTACTCTACTTTACCTCCACGTATAAATGGCATAAATTTTTCTTGTTGCTCCATTCTTACAATACCATAATATTTTAGCTTTTCTAAATTATTAGGCTAAGAAAGTAAATTTATAATGTTCAATCTCATGCACCATTCAAAATCTCGAGGTGCAAACTTACAGAGATAGATTTGACCATTCTTAAGCGGCCTTGAGTTAGATTGCTTTCTTCACATATACCGGACCTAATATATGTCTATTAATTTGTTGTTTCTAGCATGTGATCATTCTTTGAAGCTGTATATTTGTAAAATAACTGAGGAATGTTGGGAAAGCCTGTGTTTTTTAGTAGATCTATGGAATATTACAAGTATTTATAGTAATTTTTGAATAATTACACTCTGCAGCCCTGAGCCAAGTATTTTGTAATATGCACCCCAAACTACCAACTTTCAAATATTGCATCATCGAACTGCTAAGAAGAAGATGCATTGTACATCCTTGGTTAGAATCTAATAGTTACGACAAATGGAAAATAGGCCACTTGACATAATCTTATTGTTCATATCTTAGTGAATGGTGCAGATTGCAACCATTCGGTAGTTTGATGATGCAATTTGTCAAAGTTGTATCTGGAATGACAGCAAAAACTACTTCTAAGATGTATATTGGCTCAACGAGGAATGACATTGTTACCTAGCCAAAAAGCAAGGAATGACATTGTCATAATACCCCCGATTAAGTATAGTAAGGTAATGAATGGAGCCACATTATTTGGGAGGGAAAAAGTTGTTTTCCTTTATAATAGTTTCAAGAGATTACAATTGTAACTTTGACTAGTGCTTTTGGAGTACATGTCTAGATATGATTTATTAAGAGTCCATACAACATATACTAAACGTATACAACATATAGATAGCTTAATTCAATATCCATTCCAAGTCCCAAATTTTAGCCACCTAGGCATCTATACATAGCATCGGTTGCTGCATTGACACTATGTCAATAGTGCCTTATTGAAAAGTTTTCACAGCTTGCAGTATTTCTTGGCTTTTTCAACAAAATAAATTGTTTACAGGGGGAGTTATTTCCTCATATTATCTCTAAAATATTTTGATTTATCTAATCCTGCTTTCCATTTGACACCTTATAAGGGAACCTGGCAAAATTTATGTTTTATCCTTCAATTTTTTTTCACCGTAAGTAGAAGCTAGATGTGTTTCTTCGTCTGTCTCTACTTATTTGTATGTGCCATTAGATTATAATTTTCTGAACTGTTTGATGTGGTTGCAGAGGAGGCCAGTGGAACTCAGGAGGACAATGCCATAAAGAAACAGAGCCAATTTTCAACCAAACTTTCTTAGCAAAGTACCCTTCAAAAATGAGAGCTTTAGAGCATGTTCTTTTGGAAACAAGGACTCCGGTGGTTTATTTAAACATAAGCAGGCTTACAGATTACAGAAAAGATGGACATCCTTCTATTCATAGAATGGAATACAAGACGGTAGAAGAACAGATTGCCGCCGAGAGATCTCAAGATTGCAGCCATTGGTGCTTGCCCGGAGTACCAGATACGTGGAATGAACTATTATATGCTTCTCTCTTAAAGGCTGGAAAGGGGTCTTGGAAAAACTGAATAGAGTCCGTACACATTGCATATTAATTTATTATTCTTCATATAAATCCTGTCTTTTACTTCTTTTAAACATCAAATGTATCATGTCTCAGCTTATATATGCCGCGCGTTTTGATTTAGGCTCAGCATAGATGGCAGAATGTGTATTTTGCATTTCAATGCCATTATAAATGCAATGAATATTTTCATCCACTTGCACCTTGGATTTTAGGGATGGGGTTCATATCATAATAGTTAACATGTCCCATGAAACTTACACACACACACACACACACACAAAGCAGAGAGAGAGAGAGAGAGAGAGAGAGAGAGAGAGAGAGTTAAGCCGTATAATTAAGGATTTTTCAGTTTCTTTGCTTGTTCCACCCGCAATGGCTAACTGTTATATGCGTTCTCCGGATAAGCTGAACATGTGAAAAAGCATTGTGTTTCCGTTTAATTGAAACATATGAACTACAACTTCTACGCCTTTCAGCTGAGAATTGAAAAATAAGAAGTTAAAAAAGAAAGTAGCAACTGGACTCCAACATAAGATAATCGTACATGAAACAACTGAATTACACAATACGAATAAACATTCGCACACAACACAGACAGATCTACTCTCGAATTTGCAGTAAAAGAGCAATAAACAATTGCTAGTCTACTGCAAAACTTATAATTTCGAAAGCTCACCCGTAGGGCTGGAAGAGGTTCTCAAAACCCAAGTTTTATTTCTTATTTTTTATCTTTTACTTTTTATAAGCAAAACCCAACTTTTATTTCTCGCATTCAACAACTATCTAAACATCAAAAAGATTAAGAAGAAAAGATAAAAAGCCTGAAAGACTCATGAGCGAGCCCTTGCCGTTCTGTGACTTGCCGGTTTGCAGTGCTTCAGCCAAAACCAATACTCATGGAGAATTCTTCTTCATGCTGCTGTTGCTGCTGCAATTAGAGGTCCGATGGCTAAGCACCGGCAAACTGTTGACTCTAGAGCTGTGTGAGGGCGAGGAATCCCTCGGTGCAGCCCCATGCTTTTTAGAACCCATGGATTATTACTATCAATAATATGCTTCCATTATTACTATCAAGAAGCTGATAGTTATGTTTACATGATATCCCAATGGGCTCTATAAAAAGCTAGTGGAGAAGTTCTCTCTGGCCATAGGGGCTTTAAATAGGTCCTGATCGAGAAGGTGATATTGAATTTATGAATTACCAAAGTGATATTTGTTCTGTTCATTATCCAAAACATAATGCTTGCTTTTCTCTTTAAACCTTCACCATCCAATGTTGCCATGTTACGAAAAGCTCCACATAATTTGTATTTGTTCCCTTCACATGACAATCTTACCCTTATCTAAATAAAATAACTTCTTTTTTCTGCATTTGAGCCTGTTAACTAAACTAGGAACTCTCTGGTTTTGGAACTTGGGCTACCTATGATCATTGCCCTTACTTGTGAAGTTCTCACTCACAACAATGATCAACCAGTTCTACCATATTAGTTGATAATTTCTCTGATAAAAGAACGTTTTTTTTTTTTTTCATGCATGAATATTGTAACAAAGGATATTGATGTCAATATAACGGAAGATGGGCATCTAGACTACTTTTTCCTTTGGTTCATTATCTTTTTTATAATTGGAGTCTTCTTTTGTATTTCAGTCAGTGGATCCACTAACCGATGCTCATCTACTACTTTTTCCAACTCAAAATCCTCGTAATTCTCCACTAATCCCATTTTCTGTGGCAGCCAACCAAGCTTACTTTCGTGGAACATTGACGTCTCGTTGACTTAGTAAAGAGTATTTTAACAAGCCCCCCACCTTCCTCTCATACTTGAACCATTGTTATTCTGCTGTGACATGTCAAAAATCAAACTGACTGTCTATCCCAATCCAAATCAATTCAAGCAAGCTACAAATTTCTTTCTCAGCTTCCTCATAATCTTATGTTAAAGTATCTCTAAACTGGATATTGATCAGCAACAAACTATGTGGATATCTTGCAGTTGCAGTAAAAGAATTGCAATTGATGCGTTGAACTTACAAAAGATTATCGTTTCTCCTTTTTTTGTGGCACTCGACTTTACTTAAATGGATTTGTGCAAAAAGGAAGTGATCTCCTCCTCCGAAATGCACCCAAAAACAACAGTTGCAGTACCCACTAATGCTTTCTTTTGCTTTTTCTCTAATACAACCAAATAAATAAGTTAACAACAACTACTTTTATTCTACTTTATAGAATCTCACTTTGCTTATCAGTGATTTATTACTCTTGTTAGCTGTAAGAGTTGATCATGACATCATCAAATATGCCTTATATTGTGAATGATATTCTGCAGCAATTATTGCAGAAGACCCCACTTTAGGCAAGTCCAGGTGAATATGAGAAATTATGTCCAATCAAATGACTAATTTTAATCTGAGAAATTATCATCAAGAATTGTAGGATTATTGGCTTTGTGTCTAATCTTGGAAAGTCGGGTACATATATTTTTAAGAGAATCGCTCAGATATAAAAAAATTACGTAAAAATAAATTTATAAACTATCGTGACTTTTTATGATCTATTATATTTATATTAAAATAACTTTATAATTAATATATTACATAAAATCAAGTTAATTTATGAAATTATTTTTATGTATTTCTTTTGTTATCAAAGCATTTCTCTATTTCTAATATGGGTTCAATTCTGTATAATTATTTGGCAATATCGCTATCAACACTATCAGCCACTCATCTGTTGGTCATGGGCTAATAATTGAAAGCCTCCATGAAATTTCTTCAATGGTAAATCAAGTTCTGGACCCGCTTTCACTGCACTTCTGTCATGTCTGGAAGATTGTGATTCTCAAAACCAACCAGAAAAATGACGTCGAAATAGCCATAGCCATTGTTAAGGCTGACACCTACGTCTCATGTACGTAGTGGCAACAAATTCATCTACTGTATATTTCCACTGAACTCTTAAGTTTCCTTTATCACCATAACCCTAGTGGCCCTTCCCCACTGTTAACAAAATCTTGCACCATTGTAACTTTGTCACACAAGATTTGAAGATGATGATGGACTTTTTGAACTTGAAGATGCACGTACGTTGAAAGTATTCTGGTTGACCAACAGAACTTCGACTCTCTCATGCTCTTCAAAATATCCAACATGCTCCCACACAACACATACATTTTGAGTGTTGATAAAAGTTTAAAATATTATTTTTAAGTATTATTATTGTTTTGGAATTTGAAAATATTGTATTTGGATTTGAAAAAGTTGAATTGTATATTATATTTTGTGTGAAAATTTAAAAAAGTTGTAATGATGAGATAAGAATTTTGAAATGAAACATGTTTACCAAACCTGCCCTAGTGTATTTGAATTTTAAAGGTCTCTAAAGCAATAAAACCCATTAGGTCACAATAATATTTTTTAATATAAGATTCGTGAATATATATTATAAGAAAATAACTGTATTTATCTTTATGCTTTATCCCTATTTCAAACTTGTGTTTAGGATATAAAAAAGTTTCTTAATGACTCCTTGTTTGTCTCATTTCCAAAGTAGTCCATCCATCCATTTTTAATCGAGAAATGATAATTGTAGTTGCGAGTGTGTAAGTGCCATGTAATCAATTTGAAAAAAATGAATAAATACTAAACCTATATAAAAATAAATTAATTTTTTAATAATGAATCTCACTCTTTTTTAATTTAAAAAAAAATGTATAACACTTGTCCACTCTATGACTATATGTAGTATTACTCATAAGAATGTACGGAATTTGAACACCTAACACATTCTAGAACTGTATCTACTATTATTCTATGAAATATATGTTGGTGTGACACATAGACCTAGAAGAGAGGGTAATATTGTAATATGTAATGTCTTCTACATAAAATAAACAATGGCCCATAAGCAAAGCCCAACCCAGTTTCTTTCCAAGATTTTTTTTTAACTGATTGCCTATGTACGACCCATGAGAGTATGGTGGGCTTACAAGCTTCTCTAGACATACAAATTGACATGAAAAAATAATATATAAATCAAAGGAATAAATAAAGAAGTTTCATCTTAATAGCTATAATTTTTAGTAATTTTTGGTGAAAATGTCTTGGTTTTTTTAGTTTGAGCATCATATTATAAGAAGATTAAAAAAAAATGTACTTTCTTCATCTATTTTTAACTACATTAACTTTAATATTTGGGTTCATTTAATTTTATGAATGATCTCAAAACTCAAATCAATTGATTGGATGCAAAACTTTTCTCTCTTTCCAAACAAAGTATTAACATATCTTTAAGAGAACCAGAAGGTGATTGAGAATTCAACAAATTATTCAAATGATCAATATTAAATTATTAATTAGAGTGCAGAAGAAATATACAAAAATAACTGCAGATAACATTTTTGTTAAAAAAAATAAAAGCAACGATACAATGACAATCAAACTACAACTATTTTTCTACTACATAATAAAATAATATTTTTTAATTCAAACTAATTAAAATTAAAGAAAAAATTAAGAAAATCTTTAAAAAGTTAAGACTTTATTAATAAGTTGTAGAGAAGTTGTTAAGTAGTAATAGAAGTGTTTCATTTCTAGTTCTAAAATGGAATACACTCAAAACTGCCCTACTTTCTCCCAAAATGGGCAAAGGAAGGAATCCTGGCTGGCTCTCTTTTTGACCAGAAAGAAACATTACCTTTTTCTAGGCTAAACCAGGCTTCTTTGTGTGTACATATGTGTAGCATTGCACATTTTATCTTAGAAGATAAAAAAAATTAAAACTTATTATTAAAAATTTAAAACTTTTTTTTATAAATTTTTTATTTATTTAAAAATAATTACGTAATATTTACACTCTAATTACAAATATCATTATTTCTTTGTAGATATACAGTGGCCGGGGTGGACAACATCTCCTTGGGGTACAGTGTCTACTATTGTCCACTCATGATTTTCATTTTTGAAGATACGGTGGGTCCATTGCATTCCTCTTCCTTATTCGATTTCAGCTAAAGTAGACGACTGCAATGATTATAGAAATATCAACACCCTAGAGGAGTGTCCACCATCATATTTTATATTTATTATTATATGTAATATAAAGACCCTGTTAGATCCATACAGAATAGGGAAAAGCCACCGAAGGTGGCTACCGTTCATACAATTTTTTTTATATTTTTAATTTTTTTTAAAAACAATTCACAATATTATTTAAAAATATTTTATTAATCATTAAATAAAAATAAAAAAATAGAATTGATAGCCAATAGTTTTTCTACGTGGGATAAGTATTTTCCATAATATAATTATTACCACGAGTGTTATTATTTTCTTTCCTTTTTAGAAATAAAAAAACAGAGGTTGTAACCACTTCAAACATCTGTTTATTAAAGAGTAAATGAAAAACAATCGTGTTTTCGAAAAGAAAAATATCAACTAATAACTTTTTATATAATTTTATACAAAATTAAATATGGGATTATAAAATTAAAATTTATTTTTACTGAAATGATACAATTGCATTAGTTGATTATAAAATAAGTTATTAAATAATTAAAAAAATTTATAAGTGTATTATCCTCCGATCAATATATTATCATAGGTTGAAAAAGATGAATTCCTTTCAAAGTAATTAAGTTTAGATGCAATAACTCGATTTTCTCCTTCATCAAATTAAATGCAATAAATACTTTAGTCACAAAAATATTATAAAAATTTAACTCATAAAGTGACATAGCTTAATGCGATACATATACGTTAGATTGTAAAGTTACCTTTATCGTAAAGTAAACTTAACGGATTACATAAAAATCATATTACTTTATTAATTTACTTTTATGTAATCTTTCTACATTTATAACAATTCTCATCCAAGGTAAGGGAGGTGTGACTGTGTGAGGACATTCACCAACTTTTGTTACTTCAATAGGCTTTGAACTTTAGTCTCAATTGAGTGATATCTTAGAAAAAGAGTGATGCTACATACAGTCGTGGAGTGAGCAAGTACCGTATAATCACTTTGAAAAAGAATGAAATCCACTATTAAAATATTAATTTTTTTAATATATGTCACATATTTATTCTTTTTTTTTAAGTGATTGCGTGGCGCTGACACATTCATTACTATAACTATCATTTCTCTTTTCAAAACCCTAATCTCCATCTAGATAAGTGTACTACTTCTCTTTTTCTTCTAATCTTTTCTTTGTTCTCTATTTTTAGCTAGATTGTTCCTTTTCTCTTGTGGAGACCATTAACTCAGTTAACCTAAATTTGCTTGATCCCCAAAAAACCGAAGAGAAGGACACACCTCCATTGAAATCTTACACTGCCATTTTTGGGAATATGAACAAGGTAGAGCTCTCCTCAATCCTAATATCTGACATTAAGCTACCTTTGAAACAAGCCCAAATCAAATATGGCAAGCCGGCAATTTTCTTCACTCCTCTGGAAATCCAACATTCAGAGGCACCTTTAAAGTATGCACTGGTTGCAAAATTCTCTTAAGGGAATTCCCAAATGGACTCAATATGAAATCACATCATAAACAAATAGGGCCTCTTGCATCTTCCGTGTGTTGGCTTGATTGACTCCCGATTCATTTTGATAAAGATACAAACTGTTGATGATATAGCAAAAGCCTGGACTGGTGACACACTCAATGGAGTGGACAATATTTAGATTATTTAAATGGTCCAGGAACTTCAATCCCACAGAAGAATTGCCTATAGCGCCTGTTTGGGTAAGATCGCCTCTACTTCCTTTGAACTTTTGTGTCAAATCTTTTGGCCATTGTTAATCCTTTCGATAAATTTTTAGTTGCTGATTTACCCACAGTCACTCACACATGTCTCATTTGCTAGGGTTTGTATTGAAATAGGTCTCTCAATTCCAAAGGAAGATGCCATATTGATAGGAGTTGGGGATAATGTTGTTTGGAAAAAAATTGAATATGAGAGACATCTTAGTTATTATAGAAATTGCAAACTACAAGGATATGATCTCTTTGAATGCAGAAAGATGTTCTCTAAAAATTCCAAATCAACCTTAGATGGTTCTAAACAAGTTGCTCTTGTTGTTGAGAAGAAATGGATTCTAAAAACCCTGAAGAAAAAATTGGTGCAAATTAGGACCATATTGTTTTAGCTACCAATAACCATGCCTCAGAACCTATCAAATCTAATAAGGAGGCATACCCTAAATTAGGGGTTATACAACTCCATATTTCCCTAAGTAGTAGTAAGGAAGCTAAATCAACTTTTGTGGTCGAGCATCCATGCCCTCAACCTGAAACTGAGACTGAACCTTCAAGGCTATCTTAGATGTTCACAAGTTTGCTGTTCACAAGTCTGCTGAGATTAATAAGGATCAAAGTTCTAGTCTTGACCCCATTAATAATGATCCTTTGTTGGATGACGTTCCTATTCCTAATTCTTTCTCTATGCTTGCTAATAATTTGAATTTAAATTTCCCCATAGCTATACCATAGGAAGAAAAACATTCAACGAAAGCAACTCACTATAATTCTGAAATTGTGGAAAGCACTATCAAGAAAGAAGGTAAAAGGATTACTGTGATGACCCGCTTTTACGTATATTTTCACTGAAGGAGTGTTTTTAATTTAATTAATAAATTAGTTCTTTTATTTTAAATTATTGTATTTTAAATTAGTTTTAATTTATTTGATGTTGTGTTTAATTTATTTAGTCGTTTTATGGTTTTTAAAATCGTTTTCGACGGATCTGTTTTTGGTTTCCGGAGTGAGGATTGGACCTCATTTCTTTTCTTTTCTCTTTTTCTTTTTCTCTTTTTCCTTTTCTTTTTCTTCTTTTCTTTCCTTTCTTTTTTTTTCTTTCTTTTTCTTCTTCTTTTCTTCCCGGTTCTCTCTCTCCCCGTGCACAGCAGCTCTCATTTCCATTTCCGTTGCCACCCCTTTGACTGCCCGGTGCGCTGCCGTTCGGCCGCCGTGTAGTACACCACCCCCACCATTCTCTTCCCCTCCCACCAGAGATCATCCCCACCAATTTTCAGAGCCATCGGACTAGCCGTTAGCCACCACGCACGGTTGGAAGTCACTGCACCAACCCTATTTTTCCTCTTTGTCGCCGGTTGTTTTCTCAGCCCAGAACCGCCTCTCGCCGATGGTGTGGCCTACACCACCCACCCAGTTTTCTTCCTCTCTCACCGGTGAACATCCCCACCAAGTTTCACCTCCATCCGATCCACCGTTAGCCACCACGAGCTCCTCCAAGCAACACGGATTTTCACCGATTCCGGCGCCGTCGCACCACCTCCAGCCACCATCTCTTCACAGCTTGTTCCTCTACCTCTTGCTGACCTAATCCACCTAATTTCGGCCTTGATCCGTTGCCGGAACAGCTCCCACGAGCTCAACTCCATTCAGCCCCTTTTTAGCTTTCCACCGCCATTTCCACCACCACCCACGGCCAAAACTCGTTTCCCTTAACTTCATAAATATCTCAAGATCATTCCCTATCAATTTCATGCCTTGATTTGTCCCCGTTCGAAAGTGGGTAATTTATTACCCACGGCCACAGTGTAAAATACACTGTTACGTTGCTTTTCCTCCGCCGTTTGCAACGCCGCGAGCTTTTAAAAAATACCGTATAGCGTTGTAAGTATTTTTCAAACTCTACTTTTAGATTTAAATATATTTTGCTCTTACAATAAATATTTATTGTTGGTTGGTTGATTCCGGACTGAGTCCGAGGAGTTTGGGGGTCGGATAGATTGAGGACGGAGTTATTTGATTTGTTGATTTATGATTGGTTGGTTGTTTTTTGCATTGAGATTACATTTACATGGTGCATACACGTGCATTTTATTTAAATTGAGAAAATTTTGTTTTATTGTTATAAATGGATTTTCGGGTGCGTGTGTCCACGAGACCAAGCCGGGATGAATTATTATCTCGGTGGAGCTCCTCTGTTCACTCGGGAGCGTAATATACTGAGTGATGTCTCCTGAGTTGTTACTAGGCGACAACGGGAGCGGGCGGGATGGTAACGCTCTACGCACCGACTCTGTGGCCCTTCGCTGGCGAGGGCTAGAGGATGCTTGGCTACAAATGCGCAGGGCGCGGAACTGGGCATCGCTTGTTTAGGCGTCATACGCATGGTCGTTACCCGCGGTGTAGCACAGGAGACAGGGTGTGCGGATGACCCCTAGGGGAGGTCATGGTGCATACGGATTAATTGGTTAATAGATATGAGTTGGATATGGGCCAAATGTGACTTTTGGCGTAATATTTGAAAAGGTTATGTTTTTGGGCCAAATGGGATTTTTGGCGTGCATGGAAAAATATGGTTTTATGGGACATGTGCATTGGCTTTTCTTTCATGCATATTGTTTGAGTTTTATATGTTTTTATCTAGTGGTGTTTGGATTTTACTTACTTGCGGCACCATTTTTGGTACCGTAGATTTTGATGCAGAGATCGAGGAGGATGAGGAGGCTAAGCCCGAGGATGCGGCTCCACCGGAGTTCTGAGTTGAAGTTAATATCTTGTTGTTGCTTTGAATAATATTTGTGTTTTGTAATATTTTAATATGTAAGTTTTGAACAGTTTTGTATTAAACAATGAAAATTCTGGTACTTAGTTTATGACTTTGCTATCCGCTGCTTGTTTTTTCGTGCACATTTGTTGCTTATACACACACTTGGCACTCGTCGATAGGGCGGTGACCCGTGATATCATCATCCAGATGTCTCGATTTCCTTGTATCCGTGCGTGGGAATTTGGGAGCGTCACAATTACCCATGTAATTGGTGTAATCTCTAATGCAAAAACTCAGACAATATGTTGATGAATGCTTTTATAGTTTGGAATGTTTGTGGTGTTGCCAATAAAGATACGATGAGTCACTTGAAATACTTAGTAAATTTCTATAATATGCCTTTTATTGCTCTCTTAGAATCTATTATTCCTTTTTCCAAAACTGCAAACCTTAGAAAAACCTTGGGTTTACCCAAATTTTGTCCAATGAGGATGATAGTGGTAAAGTTTAGATTTGTGCTAAGGATGATTTACATATTCCTGTTATTTTATCTTCAGAACAACATATCACTCCATATGTTGATTGGAATGATATTTCTACCATGGTTTCTATTATGTATGCTAAATGCAATCCCATCCTTAGAAAATCTTTATGAGGTTCTTTATCTTATTTGAGACCTCTGAGTATGCCTTGGATCATTATTGGTGATTTCAATATCATTAAGTCGGATGAGGAAAAAATAGGGGGCCTACCCCTTCCTTCATCTGCTAAAGTCGATTTTGTTGATTTCATTGATAATAATTATCTGTATAATCTTCCCTTTTTGACTTCTCAATTCACTTGTTGGAACCAACCTTGTCATCTATTTGGTGTGCGTAAAATAACTTTTAAATTGAAATGTCTTAAAAATGCTTTGAAAGATTGGAATTTTCCAATTTTTGGATTCAAACTCTTGCATTTGCTGAGGGACAATATAAAAACTGTTGAAATTACTTTACAACAATTCAGTCTTGATTCTATTCTCAATGCTATCCAAAAGTTATAAAAAGAATATGATGACAAGCTCATTCAGGATTAAGTCTTTCTTAAACAAAAATCTAAAATACACTGGTTGTTAAAGGGCGGCAACAACCCTAAATTCTTCCATCATATGAGACTACTCACAAAAGGAGAAAAGATAGCATTGCTTCTCTCACTCTCTGTGATGGAACATCTACTTCTTATCATAATATCATTCATTATGCAATTATTGATTTTTTTCATACTCAATTAATTGTTGAAACAGTTCAGGAGGCTACCCATTTGCTTAATCATATTCTCAATCTTGTGTCTGATGAAGACAATGATTTATTGCTTAAAACTCACACTCTTAAAAATGTTAAACTAGCAATTTGGAGCATCCCTATGGACTCCAGTCTTGGTGGCTAGTCCTGATGGTTTCTCATCTTCTTTCTATATTGCATGTTGGTCGATTATATGCAAGGACCTTTTTGATGTCGTGGTTGAATTTTACCAAGGGGGTCTCTTCCCCCTTTTTACAAGAACGCTTTCATCACTTTAATTCCTAAAACTAATAAGCATGTCACTTTATGAATTCAAGCCCATTAGTTTATGTCAAGTCTATTATAGAATTATCTCCAAAATCCTGGCATCTCACATTGCAACTATTATGCCTAAGATTACCTTTGGGCATCGAGGCGCTTTTGTTGAAGGGAGGATAATCTCTGATAGTATTGCTTTAGTTGAGGAATTGACTAATAGCTTGGCTAAAAATATTCGTGATTATAATGTCGTGTTTAAAGTTGACATAACCAAAGTTTTTGATAGAGTCAATTGAGATTATCTTCCTCGTATTCTGATCACTTTTGTTTTGACTGCGAGTGTGGTCTCTCTTTTTCATATTTGTTTCTCTGAGTCTACTTTTTCCATTTGCCTCAATGGTACTCATGCAATTTTTTACACAACGAACAGAGGGCTTAGACAAGGGAAAGATTTATCTCATTTTCTTTTTATTCTTAATGAAGAATCGTTAAGTAGAGGTCTCCATCAATTGACGATTGATGGACATACCACTTCTTCTGTTGTACCTTGTGGATGCCAACCTATCACTCACATTCTTTTGTTGATGATCTTTTAGTTTTCCTAAATGGCTCCAAGAAATCTGTCCAAACTCTTATGACCTTCATTTCTCGATATAAGAATACCTCGGGGCAAAAGATCAACCACTCTAAAAGTGTGTTCTTGTTATAAAACAATGCCCCAAGCACTAAGAAAAATATCATTAGACTTGCCACAGGTTTCAATTAGGATAGATTTCCCATTGTCTATCTTGGTGCTCCCCTATAAAGACCTAGCCCAATAATTCTAAGGTTAGAATATTGAAAATCCTTATGGGGCCTAAATTATAATTAATGAGCCATATTAGATAAGCTTACGAGCGATAAATTATTGAAATTGATCAGGAGTTTTAATAGACTCAATAACTAAGTTAAATTTCATTTATTGCTTATTGAACGAGTTAGATTCTTTTAGAATTTAAATATCGGTTATTAGAAGTTTATTTCAATTTAAAAACATCCCCTATGCAATCTTAGTTATTGTCAATCCTATATTAAATGAACTACTAGATCATGTTTATAAATTCAAACTCTTTTTTTAAATGATTATAACTGAGTGTTTAGTAGATTAATGTCACTACATATATTAAATGAGTCCAACTCAAACTGGTTGTCACCCTCTCCCAAATCTTTCTACAAATATCTCTTTTCTGCGTGTTATTTGGAAAAAAACCATTAACCCCCTAGTTTAGCTCTATGATTGATTTTGTGTAAGAAATTTTGGAAAGCAACACTACAAAGTAAGTACCTTGATCATAGATCAGGATTAGCATATGTTAGCTAGCTATATGTATTATTATTAAAGTCAGTTCATTTGAAACTAGTGTTTATGTGCCATACATGTCATGATATTTGCAAGCATGTCATTCATTATGTTTCATTCTACATATCATAGTTATATATGTATTATGCATCTCATGTTACATAAAACACGTAAACTTTTATAAGATTAAGTGTAAAATAAACTCATAATAGTTAATCATATGGTCATTCAGATGCATGGTACCAATGTAATTTATGAGTGGATGTACAAGCCACAGAATTAAGCATGGTCCACCATGATATGCTAGAATACTATTAACGGCTCCCCTTGCGGCCCGGGATGTTGGGCCGGTGCACAATCTTGCACACAGGATTAAGTTTGTGTGCCAGTAAGATAAATATGTTAAGTTAGATAATTCAAGACTAATCATGCATGGCATAAACGTATGTACGAATGATCATGATTTTAATTCTTAGCATAAAACATTTTATATAAGCCTTATTAAGTATGTTTACGTTATGATGGGTTTCTTATTTAGTCATCAACTCATTTAATTTGTTTTTATATAAGCCTTATTAAGTATGTTTACGTTCTGATGGGTTTCTTATTTAGTCATCAACTCATTTAATTTGTTTTTATGTTTTTAAACCACTCCAGGTAAAGATAATTATGACAATAAAGCTGTATGACAAGACTTAATCTAGAGGCGTGACAATAGCTTAGATCATGTACATAGATTTTAAGTTATTATTTTTACAACACGAGTTTTGAGAAATTTTAATAAATGCTACTGCACACTCTAGTTTATGATCTCAGTATTTTAATAAATAATTATTTTATTATATAGAATCTTTGTATGTGGCGCAAGTATAAGAACAATTTTTTAAGTCAATGACAGTAGTAGTACTTTGGCTCCCGAGAATTTCTAAAAGTGATTTTATTCTTAAACGTGGAGAGCAGGATATTTCACTCTCATATAATACGCTCCTTGTATCCACTTTTGACTCTATTTTGAATAAAATTAAGAAGAAAACAGCCAGGTAAAAATGTTATTTATTGTCCATGGGAGGCAAGCTTACTCTGATCAAATCTATCCTTACATCTATCCCTATATTCTCTTCATTCTCAATACACCAAAAAAGTCATTGATTCCATTCATAAAACTTTTGCCACTTTTTTCTAGGGGGAATCCGAGGGTTATACTAAAAGAAATGGATTTCTTAGCGTCATATTACCCGTCCTATCCTTGAAAGAGGATTGTGTATTGGAAACTTACATGATGTCCTCCAAGCCCTTCATTGTAAGCTTGCTTGGCGCTTTCTCACTTCTACTTCACCTTGGGCTACTTTTATTCACCACAAATACATGAGAAACACTTCCTTGCTTGACATTATATAGGCTAAATCTTATCATTCTAACTCTTGGAAAGTTATGTGTTATTACCTCCCTATCATTCATCAAGAAAGTCAATGAAAAATTAGGGAGGGCACTTTAAATTTCTGGTATTATAACTGGATTGTGAATGGTTTCTTAGCTCAGAAAGGTTTAGATGTCAACAATTCTCAACTTCAATTAAAAAATGTTTGTTCCTCTACTGTATGGAAAATACATATCCTCTCTAGTTTGGTTGACACCTATATGTTGCATGAAGTTAATTACCACCCTATCATTCTTAAACATGGTCGTGATATTGGAGTTTGGAAACATTCTCATTATGGTATTTTTTTCTTCCAAGTCTACTGGGAACCTTTTTTGGGACTACTTCTCTCTCGTAAATGCCTTGAGTTTTATTTGAAATCAAGTCTTTTCTACTAAGATCTTAGTCTTTGTTTGAAAACTATGGAATAATGGAAATCCCCTTGATAATAAAGTTCAACAATGTGGGATTTATATGTCTTCTAAATGCTCTTTTTGTTCTGAGGGCTCTATTGAATATGCTAACCAAATTTTTCTAGATTGCTCTCTTGCGAAGAGCATTTGACATTATTTCTTAACTTTTCTTGGTCATTTTCTTTCGGACTATAGCTGTTGGAAAAACATTGCTACTCATTGGCGGTCTTCTTTCAAGGGCTCTGACCAATTTAATTTACTTTCTTGTTTGCTACCATCTCTTATCTTTTATGGAATTATGGATAGCTCATAATAGTGTAAGACTTGAGGGTTCTAATACTACTTCCATTACCATTATTGGTAAGATTAACAAGTGGCTTCGGGAGCTAAATCCCTTCTAAAACTTAAAGATATTACGTCTAACACCAATACAAATGTTCTCAATTCTTTGCATATGTCTCGGACCATTATTAGGACTAAAAGACATATCTTGGTCAAATGGATTATGCCTCATTTGGGCATTCTCAAGCTAAATATTAACGGTGCTACAAAAAGTAATCTTTGTCTTGCTGGTTGTGGTAGTATTTTATGTTCCTATAATTGCACTAATAGTATTGGTTTCTCTTGTTTTTTGGGTGTTGGTACGAAGACTTTTGTAGAATTGTCAGCCTTAAGATTTGGGTTAACTTTGTATTATGAACTCAGCATCACTAATTTGGTTGTTAAGACTTTTCCCTCATTGTGGTTAATTAGCTTAATAAAGGCTCTTCTCCCCCTGGATTTACTCAGACATTTGAGATGATATTTTACATTAAAAGAATGATTTTTTTTTTAAAGTATTAATCATGATTACATGGATGGTAATGCGCTAGCAAAGAATCTACCAAATTATGATGTTATAGGACATATGGTAAGTTTTTAATCTCTCTTTCAACTCCCTAAACATATGTTTGTTATGTTCTCTTTGGATTATACAAGTCTTCTTATTATTAGAAACTAAATTTTCTAGGTTTTTCTTAATCTTCTTGTAACCTTTATACTTTTTTTAGGAACTTGGTTTTAGGCTTTTATCCTTGTAGCCCCCAACTTTTATTATCTGTAAAAGGCATTCCTCCTCCATAAGTGAAAATAATCAATAAAATTGGGATCTCATCCTATTCTTAAAAAAGAGATTAAAAAAAAAAAACTTTAGTCTCAACCTTTATTGTTTTGTTCACCTTGAGAATACTGAACCCATACTAAAAACAAAGCATATAGCAGCTAAAAAATACTAACCACGTTTGGTTGCAAGATTCAGTTGAGATCAACTCAAATCAGTCTAATTTTAAGTTGAGTCTAATATCCAAATACCCAACTCTCAAATTACTAAACTCATTTCAACTAAAAACCTCCTTATACATGGGACCTACCACTTTTTTCAACTCAACACATTTTTATACATGGGACACACAATCTTTTTCAATTTTTCATAAATAGTACTAAACTCATCTTAACATTCAAATACATCTAAAATCATTTTAGATGGTCCTCACATAACTCAACTCTCTACTATTTATAAAGAATTCAGCTTAACTCAACATCTAAACGTAACCTAAACTTGATCACTTTCGAGTTCATTTTCTACCAAGAAGTAAAACAGAAAAAATATTTAAATTGAAGAAAATATGTGAATAGTTGGTAAATAATTTTGCAAAAGGGAAGTATTATTATATGAAAGATAAAAATATAAATAATTAAATCTATATCTTCTATCGACTTAAGTCTTTTAAAAAAATGGTACTATCACATCATATCAAAATTGATGTATTATGTAAGGGGATTTTTTCTCTCGGGTCGAAAGCTCAGAAGATAAGCCCAAACATGAAGAGCCCGGCCTAGTTGAAAAATAGCTCAACCCATTAGAGTTCCCTGACCTTGAAGCAAATGACGACCTATAGCATAATCACGCGAGAAGGAGGGGACATATCACCCCGACATTCCTCTATGGCACCTAGCCTCAGATAGCACTATACAAGCAGGTGGGTGGGAAACACATAGAGCCTTTGATCCTCTGGCAGGTATGGGAGGAAGAGCCTGACGGCGTATATCCACATGAAAGAAGAAACAGGGAGCCACATAGCATTAATTGTGCCACCCCAAAAACCACGCCGCATTAAAGGAATATGACTAAAGGAGCTGTTGAATGAACATATCTCCTTGACATAGGGTATGGGCAGTTGATCCCCAAAAACCTAGTATAAAAGCCAATCTCTAGGTACAAAGAACTCTCTCTGATCCCTTTACTTTCTCGCATGAATTACTAAAATAATACTAACTTAAGCATTGGAGAATTCCCAGCCTCCACTAAGGCCCCTGATTCTCTATATTTTCTCTTGAGTGTGCAGGCCCAAGATTGAAAACTCAAGTCGCTGGAGACTGGCCCAAACGTATACAAAATGCGACGTTAACAATGAGGCCATATGTGGGATCTCCATAGACTTCACATGTCTTTCATATGCCTACGACAACCCGTTCTCAGAAGACATGGGGACAAGAAAAGGCAATATCCAAAAACATGGAAGCAAGACTCGTGGCGATGGAACAATTGGTAGGAAGGCTGACTACCGAGGTGGAGACCTTTTGAAAGGGAACCACTAACGAGCTAGGGAATGATGCAAAACCAAACAATAGTGAGCACGTTGGATCTAAGAACACTGGAGGGGAAGGTGACACGGGGGAAGAAATGAAGGTCATGCCGAACGAGTTGCATGATCTCAAAGGAAAGTACGAGGAAATGGCGAGGAAGATGAGCACATTGCAATCAGTAGACTAACTGCTCACTAGCACAGGCCTACCCTATAGTGAGGAAGTGATGGTCGTGCTCATCATGGAGATGTATAATGGGACTAGGAATCCCCTCAAGCACCTGGAAACATTTAGGGCTCACATGACCCTGCACAACTTCCTAGGAGAGGTGGCTTGCAAAGCGCTCCCATTGACCTTGAAGAGGATGGAGAGAGTGTGGTTTGGGTTCCTAGGACCCAGGTCTATAGACAACTTTGAGGAACTGACCCTTTTATTCCTCACGTTGTTTATGGAAAGCATGAGAAGAAGGTGCCCTAAGGCGTGCCTCCTTACCACTAAACAATGAGAAGATGAGATCCTGAAGGCATACTTTTCTAGGTTCAATAAAGAGCGCATGATGATGGATGACCAGGATAAAAACATAACTCTAGCAACGCTCCTACGAGGAGTATGGCCCCGGTCCTAGTTCATGGCAAAGCTGGCAAGGAGGACTCCCACCGCATTGCAGGAGTTCATGAATCAAGCCAACATATTCATCAATACCAAGGACATGCGACGTGCCCTAATCGAGCCAATGAGGAAAGGGCAGGAGCATGCTGACAAGAAAAGGAAGGGCTCGCAAGAAGGTAGAGAGAGGACTACGTGATTGTAGGAGGGAAGAATTCTCCACAAAGGGCTTGAGACTTCAATTTGATCGATAGGCACTCATCATCCAAAAGCATGGTCACTAGCCAGCCCAAGATGAAGACCAAGAGAGTGCCAACCACCACTATTGCACTAACACTAGTCCACCACCCACAACACCGAAGACTGCCTCTTGTGATAACTTAGACTTAGCCAAGTCTTCGTTTATTTTTTACTGCCAGTTTATATTTGATTGTTGGGCCATGCAAGAAGTGTAGGGTATGTAGAAACCTTGGACCCTATTTAGTTATAATGTTTTAGGCATCTAAGCTTATAAGGGAGGCCCAATAAGGCCAATAGAATTTGGTCATCACTTTGGATTAGGGTTTAGAACCCTAGTAGACCTTAGGGCATACATCCAACTCACCATTTAGTGCCACATGTCACAACTACTTGTGCCATACAGTAGATATAATGAACTTAGACTTGATACATTAGTTTGGCTTACACGTAAGTGAATGTGTTGAAAACAAAAATATTATTAAGTTTTTAGGACAAGTGATAATTTTACGTACTATTACGTCTTTCCAATTCCACTTTAAAAATTATTTATAGACAAATGATTAAAATAGCAGACAGATATATTATATAAGCATAACCGAAAGTCTTCTTTGTCTCGTTAAACAGTAGACAATAATGGAAAAGATTAATTAAAATATCTCAAAGTAGCAAAGAGACAAACTTTCTGTTAAAGAATAAAACCCTAGAACACAATAGAATTAAACATATAAAGAAGTAAAAATCTTGTCCCTTTGACTAATAATCTTGGTCGATGTCAACCCACCAACAACCAATGATCAAACTCAACAGCTAAAAAAGAAACACAGTAGGCAGGCAACGGATATGCCGACTATCATTTTAATCTCTACTGCTGTGCTTTATTTGGACAAATATCTTAATATCTCTAAAGCCAAAAGAAGACTTGAAACAAACAATCATTTCTCCAAAATCAAGCATATAGATTTGTCGAGAATTCGCACATAAATCGACGACCAAAAAGCTCGCATTACACCTACGATCGAGGATCATATAAAATCGATCATGCCTCGTGGAGTGGAGGTGGCATGTCATACAGGCGTTTTCCAGGACCCTTTAGGTAGCCAATCCCTTGATAACACAAGAAAGTATGTACTAAAATAAGCATGATCATGTTGGGATTAGGTGTCGTTAATCTCTATAAATTGTCCCCGGTGGGGACAATTGGGCAAATCACAACTTTTTAGCATGTCGCTCTTTTGGTACGTCGTGGCCTAAGGAGAATCGTTATTAATTTTGTGCTAGATATATAGTATATTATATCATGTAGTCAATTAGCAGAGTTTAATTACATTCCTTTGATCACTTGGGCATCTTTGGATAAGGACTTTTAAAGGAATGATCAAACACCACGTATATATACATTGTTGACTTGCATGTAGTCAAATTAATAAGATGGTCAAGAGAATAATTTTCTCAAAATGCACCATTTGAGGATGTCGTCCATAAACTTTTCCGTTGACCGTTTGGGAATTTTCGACTAATGATTATATGTAATATGATTAAAAAATAAATGATGCCCAACTTTGAAGAAGCTGATCTTTCACCTGATGACCATTAATTATACGGATTTTGTTGAACACGTGTCGATTTTTTCCTCAGAAAGTTTAAAAAACCCTCTTGCTTTCTCCGTCTTTTGACTTGAGAAAGACTATATACGAGGTTCTTTTGTCGTGGAGCATAAGATACGTGTGCTTAAACAGCATTAACGCTAGCTTCTCACGCTGAGTTGAGAGAGATAAGTTTGTTGATCAAAATCAAATGATGATCAAGGAATCACTTTCACTTTGAGGTGTACGCTTTGCCATTTCATATAAAAGAAAGTGCATGCAGGCCGGTACTGGAGAAGGTAAAGGAGAGAAGACAAAAGAAATTAATGTTTTCATTAGATTAAATGCAAAGAAAAGCAAGACATAAAATAGATTAATGCCTGAAAAATATATATAATTTTAGTACAACGACACCTTTCGGCATTCACCTTGTAATTTGTATCCTTTTCCTTCTTTTCATCGTTCAAGTTCTGTACATTATCATTAAGTTAATGAACTGAGAGCCTCTTAATAAAATAAAAAAATAAAATCTTATAAAATAATTTTACATATAACTATAAAGTGCAAAATCATTTTAAAAAAATAAAATTTATTATTAAAAATTTATTTATTTTTATGTAAATCTGATATTTTATTTATATTTTTTAAAATAATTACGTGACATTGGTACAATTCACGGTTGTCAATATCTTTTTTAAATCTTATATATTTCAATAAACTCCAAAGAAAACTAAAAACCACACGTACACGTGCAAACATGCTAATTGAAGACAACATATCTATATAAAAATCAGGTCGGAAAAGGAACAAAATAAATTAATGACTTCATTTTTTTTAATGACTACTCTGCTAGACATTCCTCGATCTTTATTCTCCATGATAACATAATTAATAGGCACTTCTGTCGTGAAGATCGTGCATTTGACCATTCAAGAAAAAGCAAATCATACAATATCCCAATGTCCCCAGATTTTCATGGATGCCTTTAATTAGAAACAGACGGCTATATATAGATGGGTTCCGGAACTACGTTCTACGTAAAACATGATATATTAATTTAGCACTCCCCATGTCCCCCCATACACCCTGAACTCCACCAAAATCATGTCCATGCTTTCGGCTCTTCCTTTTCAGTTTTCAATCCCACATTTCATAGAATTCAAGAATTTCCAAAACCCTTTTTAATTTAGGCCTGAAATATCGATTCCCATGTCTTGGATCCTTAGTTATTGCTGTCAAAACTTTCTTCTGATCTGCTGCATGCCTGCCATTGTCTAGGAGTACTTACTCCCTTGTCTCTGATGTCATATGGAGTCCCAGATGATTTGATCTGGTAATTCGACCGTGCGGCGGCCGCTGGTTCGACATCAACTTGGGCTCGATACGTCAGATATTCAACTTCCAAGTTTGCAAAGGAGAAGCTACAGCCTTCCTTGAAAGCGTTACAGGTACGCCTGTATATATATATGTTATAGTTCGGTGTTTGCATTTTCCCGGTAGAGTTAAAATGCTTGTTTGGGCTTTGCAATATGCATAGCTTCTTGTTCGAAAGAACGCGTACAGAGTAGAACGAGGCCTAGGTTAGGTTAGGATGTTCGAGAAAATATAAGTTGAACTGTACATATATCCGATGTTACTGCTACAGTACTCCCAATGATCTCAACCGTAATTAATACTCGAAGATTGTGTTGTGTGAATTTCGAGGACAAATCAGACGGTGTATATATGCCACAAGGAACATTGTATAGGTCAAAAACTACAGGTTTCACTTTCTACTTTGTTTTTTTTTTTTTCTGTTTTTTAGCTTTTTCCGAGAGGAATTTGTTTAATTAGGAACAGGGAGTTTTTACTGCTTTTTACTCTGTCGACGAGCTTTTTGTCAGATTTTATCTTAAGTCCAATAAGAGGCAAAATGATCGAGTGGTCAGTCAATCAATCAATCAACCTTGAACGATAACCCATCACTATTATTGCTTTACGTGCTTTACACACCCCCCACGGACAGACTGCAGAGATGTGGTCAGCTTCGAATATTATATATTTTTAAAATGAGTGCAAAATATGTTTTCTTAATATATTTCATAATTATATTTTAAAATAAAAATTATTTTATTATTATTTTAAAATAAAATAAATAATATTTCATTATTATTTTTTCAAATAAAAAATATTATGTATTTGTTTTTTATCTTTTTAAAATTCATTTTACGGTACCTTGTCATTAAACTATGGAATGCTTTTTTAATTCTACCCATCTTTTTTAAACTATGAAGTATTTTAATAGAAAAGTAATTTAAGTAGAGGTTTCTGAATAAATTTATAAAATAATGTCACCTTGATATAGATTATAGTATGTTTCATTATGTAACGTATTTTATATTAGATTATGTCATTTGTAAGTTACCTCAATTTGTAAATTTAGCATTTATTTTTTTTTATTTATCCTTTTTTGAATTTACAGATTTAATCATAGAAATCAACAAACCAAGTTAATCACATATCATTTATTGTTATATATGCAAGTATTTTAGACAACACTAAATATTAATCAAATATTATAAGGCCTCATTTGTATATAATAAATATTTTATCTCATTTCATTTTATTATTTTAATTTTTAAAATTTTTTTTTACAAAATATAATAAATAATTTATTTTTAAAAATTTTAAATAATAATAATATCAAAAAATAATATTTTATTTAACTTTTATTTTAATTTATCTCTTTCTAAATTTTAATGAGACATTTGGATGGATGTAATATTATATGATTCTTGAAAATAATAATAGATTAGGTTGGTCGAATGCATTTAAGTGGAGGAAATCAGAATCAGGATTCTCTTTGTTTTTTTAAAAGAGAACATAGATTCTCTTTAAAGATGTGAGAATCCAAAACCATCATCATCCCTCAAAGCTAATATAAGAAAACCTATTAATCACTTTCATAAAAAAATGTAAAAATTAAAGTTGTGTTTAAATAATGAAGTGAGTTTAGATATTCTGTAAAATAATAATAATAAAATATTAAATAGTAGTAAAATTTTTTAAAACTAAATAAAAATAGCCACTAACCAAACTAGGTCAAGAAACTCCACTACCCAAACTGGCCCTTTCACAAAAATCTAAATAAAAATCTCTTTAAAAAGTTTGTATAAAATACTTCTCAAAGCCAAATAAAAATCATATATTAAAAAATCTGTATCCAAAAATACTTTCTTCATTTCTTTGTACCTACTTCCACGAAGGCCAATATAAATTTTATCTCAAAACTCCAATAAATAATTCCAAAAAATTATCAAAATCTTCCTTAACATTTCTAGACGTTAGAACACTAAGGGTGTGTTTGAAAATTTAGATTATTTCGGAATTTTGTGAATAAGGTAAAATAATTTGAGCAAAGATATTTTATTAGGTTTTGAAAAATGAGAGAAAAAAAAATTGATTAAAAATATTATAAAGTTAGAAATTTATTTGAATATATTTTTTGTTTTGAAGTTTATAAAAGTTGTATTAATTTTTGTATTTTGTTTTGAAATTTGTTAAAATTGTATTGATTTTTGTGTTTAAATAATGATTATAGAATAATTAGATGAAAAGGTTAAAAATTGGAAATTGAAACATTTTTTTGTGTCTAAGTGATATTTGTAATTTCGTGTATGAAATTATAATCAAAGTTTTGATAATTTTAAAAATTCTCATAACGTCCACACATGACTTAAATATAGGCAAAAAGAAAAACTATTTTAGATAATGCTAGTGATACTACAAAATCTGGGCTTGATCAAATGAAAACTAATTTTCATGAAGTTGGCTCGTTGAAAATTCATGATTTGTAACTTAATGCGTACTAACACGACTCTCTCCCTACTTATTAAAAAGGAAATAAACACTCTCGGTAAGATAGATCTATTACCTTGAGGATGTCCAAAATACATGGTAGATGTGAACCGGCATGCAATCATGGACCATATATACCCTTGTGCAATCTCGATCTCTCAGATTATGTTAGCCCTATTTGTAATTTAGACTCAGCTACTTAGTTGACTCTAATTTTAAATTTAATCTAACATTTAAATACTCAATTCTTAAATTATTAAACTCATTTTAATTCAAAACATCTTTGCATGTGAGACTCACAACATTTTTCAACTCAACACCTTTTAAAGAATAGCAACTTTTTTTAACTTCTTATAAATACATCTAAATTTATCTTAGTATCCAAATATATATAAATTCATCTTAAGTAAGTCTCAAAAAACACACTTTATAATCTTAATTTACTATTATTCATAAAGAACTTAACGTATTTCAACTCAATTCAACATCTAAACAAAGATTTAGCCTAACCTGTACAAGTACTAGAACCAGTCGACCATATTGTGAACAAAATTTCCTTTAAAACCTAGGTCAATATATAGAGCCATTCCAATTTATGAAAACGACCTTGTCCTCCTGGCCAAACATTTCCTCCCTCCTCTTTCGTTTGTTTACTCTGGATGAAATTAAAATTATGAAGAATGAGTTGTGGTCCTGTGAATGAGTTTTCAATATTATCTTCAATTAGACAGTTGCGCCCTTTGATTTCAAATAGTGGGACCAAAAATAAAAGCAAGCATCCATGGAGTATTGTTAGGTTCCAAAAACAAATCTGACCCTCACCCCCACACAAGCACCACTTGACGAAGGGGAGTAGTTGGAGATAGCAATTAAGATAATGTATATTGTGTTAAGAAATTCTACGCGAAGATGCTAGATGGATATTAGTGATTTGAAAACTTCATGTATCTTCTATAAAAGGAGCTAAAGTAGTTGTTGCGGTGCATTGAGACACTTCTTCGACGATCCTTTACAATGACTCACCGTATTAACACTTAGGTTGAGTATCTCATTTGCTTTGATAACTATGTGAACACAGTGATAATTTTGTTCTTTTTTAGCGTCAACACTCACGGATCAATATGTAATTAATTGAACACCATACACTTACTCAATACCATGACATTGGGTCCACAATATAGGTTGCCTTGCCCATGACTTCAATCTTGAAATGGTATCTCCTTTGAATGCAATTATTATGGGTCTTGACAATTAAATAAAAAACTTTAGGATTATCGATACCTATTTGATTATACGTCTAGTCCTTATAGCTTCTAACATTAGACCCAAAAAGGAGAAGAGGTTTGCGTATGTCTAACATAGATTTGGTGCGTGTGAAGAACAATAGGATTGAGGTGCAACATGGGTATACCAATTTTTGTTTAAATAGTAACTTATAATGGTTTGGATGGGAGTGTGTAATCCGAAGAATGGATGAGAATCCTATGACGTCGTACAAGTATGGACATCTCTTCCGCGGCGAGGCAGGAGGAGGTTGCCATCCTCGTGTGATGGAAGACACTTCACATAATGGGGTCCATGCTACTAACTTTTCTTCAATAATGCAAAGAAAAATTGAATGAGGTTTTGGATTTATTTGTATCTAAACTTTAGAATTCAATTACATCATAATTGAGAAAAAAATATTATAATTTATTTTAAGATTTTCATTGTTTTAGGAGAAAATATTATTTTTCCCAAAAATGATTTCTAAGAAAGACATTTTTTAATTTATATTCTTCCCATTAAGTTTTATTATACAATCATGATATTTCAACAAACGATTTATTATAAAATACTAATGAAATAGTTTAAATGAAGATTTTGTTGGGTTTTAGAAAATGAAAGAGATAAAGTTAATAAAAATATTATAAAATTATTTAGATATAATATTTTAATATTATTTATATTTTGAAATTTATAAAACTTAAAATTAATTTTTGCATTTACGTAATGCTTAGTTAATAATTAAATAAAAAATTAAAAAATATTTTGTGTGTAAATAATATAATATTTACGAATAAAATTAGAAAAAGTTTCGAGATTTCTTATTATAATACTTTATACTTTATTATAGTCGAGACTCGAGAGAGATTCGTATGGAAAAAAACATATTATGAAAGTAAAGAAAAAATGGTTTGTCTCTGGCAAAACTCGCATGGAAAAGAATTTTGTAAGGTATGGGCACATGTGGAAAATGTTGTCCCACAGGCACAGTCGAATTTGCTTTCCGGCCCCTCATGTCAAGTTGTCAACACCATCTAAACACACAAACGGCTAACGACGTACACAACTTGAAAGTCACTAAGCCACGGACACACCCATCACGTTGCGACACACCCACACATCTTGTGTAGTCATAACCATTGGGGCCCCACTTTTCGTATTAGGAATTTTTGAAAATCAATATTACGTACAATCTTCAAATGAAGATTGCAATATAGACAAAGTTAATTTCTTTCTTTTAATAAAAGATTTGTACATGTAATTTTTAAGTAGACACTGTAAATAAAATTTTAAATTGTGTTTGAGTGTTGAAGTATCTTCAACACTTCTCACTACTATTCATTACTTTATTATTACTTTTTACCTATTTTTTTACTATTTATTACTTTTTACCTACTTTTTTTTACTATTCATTACTTTATTATTACTTTTCACCTACTTTTTATTACTATTTGCAAATCTCTTCGACACTTCCCAACATCCAAACTTATTTTTTTATTATTTTATATTACTATTTTTTATTATTTTTATATTTTTTATTCCTATTCACAAATTATATGAGATTACTTCTCTACTCAAATATAATCTTAATTATTTAATGTTACTATTCATTATTTAATTTAATGAGTATGGTAATAGATCAACTAGAATTGTGTCTGCCACCATTAAAATAGAATCGCATTTGCCACGGTTAAACAACTGTCTAATTATTTTATTTCATCTCATTTTTATAATTTTTTTAAATTTTTATGTAAAATATAATAAATAATTAAATTTTTTTTAATACTAAAATAATAATATTAAAAAAATATTTTAATAATATTTTATTTAACTTTTAACTTTCATATAAAACTATCTTATCTCACTACACCATCCAAACCGTAACTTAATCTTCCTTGTTGTTCCCTGTTCTAAGTACCCCAACGTACCATGCTTTGTAGTCATCTCCCTAATTGGATTAGAAAAATATTCTCTAACATATTTTGGGGGAAGTATTTATTTTAATAGGATTTTTCATCCCACCTTATTTGTAAAAATAATAGTTTGGTCAAAAAAAAAAAAAATGTCCCTTTTGCTAGAGATTTATTTGGAAAAAAATTCTAATTATTATAAATTTTATTATTATATTTTTAATATATGTGACAAAAGAGATGATGAGCAGCATTACTATTTAAAATATTTATTTTGAACAAGTTTTTATTAGTCTTAACAGATGGATCGACTCGAATAAATTAAGGAAGTTCTATTATGGTATCAATTCCAAAATAAACAGATTCAATTGAATAAGATGATTGCGTAATTGCGATGATCAATGTTTAATAACTCATTAAAATAGCTACAATGGGAGAATAAAACAAAGGTAGAATAATTAAAGCTATATATTATTTAATAAAATATATATAATAAAAAATTATTAACTAAGTTTGATATTCAGAATTTTTGTGTCCAAAAAACTTTAGAACAAAACAAATGTTAAAGAAAAACGTCTGCAACTTGGAAGGGAATAATATTGAGAATTTGTGTGATCTTATAAGGATCTGCATATAATATATAAATATACACTTTCTAGAAAAATAGTAATTGTACTTAAGCAAAATTTAATTTTTCGTATGTTAGCTATTAATATGTTGAAAATTATGAAATTTTAAATTTTAAAATAAAACTGACAAAATAAGTATTATACGTAAAATTATAAATATATGGAGTAGTAGTACTGTTATGAGTGATATTTTGGGTTTTGAGGATGTATTTGATATGTTTTTGTTTTGCTATATTTGTGTTATAGACATTTGAAATTTTAAACACGATCAAACTATTCTGAAACAACCTATAAAATCATATGATCACTATTACAATTCCCTCGAACAATTGTTAATGTAATTCATGTTCTTAAAGTGGCTGACAGACAACATAGGTTATGATTAAACTTTGATAATGCTTGAGAACAACCAGCTTTAAGTACTCCCAAGTAGTTTCACACGATCTGTCTAACTTGCTAGCCAGGTTGATATTTAAATTTGTAATTTGAAACTCAATCATTGAGGTGTAGAAACCAAACCAACAAGATATCCTTTTTCTTTTTGTATAGAGATCTAGGTTATTTGTTTATGTTTTGGCATGGGTGGGGGCATAGTTCTTCTAGACTTCTAGAACTAAAGTTTGTTTAGGGTTATTAGCAATAATATGAATTGTTTAGTATTATTATATGATCACTTTATCTGTCTATCTTTTTAAGTCTCAAAGTTCAGATAATATAAGATCAATTAATTCTTAACAGTATCGTTTTTTGCATTCTCGAGATGAATTCTTAATCGTTTTATCGTATTAAATAATCATATTATAGAAGAAAAAAGGGTTCGTTAGATGAAGATTAATTAATAGAAAAGAGTATATCTTGTAACTGTTGTTTATGCTTGTTTATCTATTTTGTTCCTTTCTGTTCACATATTTGGTTGATTCCCCACCACTTTAGATCAGATATTATCTCCAATAATTTCTGTTTCTTTTTCTATGTTAGTTAACTTTCTCTTTAGCAAGCGCCATCCATGCATATATCGATAGTTAATAACCTATTGGAATAAAAAGATGGAGATGGTTCCGTATCATGTCGGTCTCATTGTGAATAAACTATCAATTTCACTTGAGAAATTTAGGTTTATAGATTAAAGTTGTGAATATTTTACAAGCCTAGCTAACACATAAAGTAAGTAAACATGAATAAAATAAATCGTAAGAAGCTCGATAATATGTAAAGCCAAATATTCTTGTGCTAGCTTAGTTAGTACTTAATTATACCAAATCTTGAATCCCCATGATCTTATGTAAGTACATATCTCACTCAACATTCGCATTGAATGATAAATTTAGGGTAGGAAATAGAAGGAAAATAAAAATTTTGAGTGTATTAATAGGGTTGTCGAGTCCATCATCTGATCGGGGTCCCCATCCAACCCATGCCCTAATCAACAACAAAAAATAAAGTTCAACCAAACTCACCATGAGTTTGTGTTCATGGAGATCCTCACGACCATGGGTTCTACTTTTCCATTTCCATGAAATTGGTATAGAAATTTGATACACATGGCTATTGGCTGAAGGTAGTCCGTTTGGATATTAATAATATATTAAGATATCGGTAAATAATAATAAAATAGTTTATAAATAATTAATAAATAATAATAAAATAATATGAAAATACCTGAAAACATATGAATTACCAAATATAACCAAGTGTTACCAAATGGAACCCGAGAATTGGGATGGGGTGGTTGAGGAGACAAGAGAAATGAGACAGGCCAGAATTAAAGGGAGACAAGGGGTAAAGAAAAATAAGAAACACATTAAAAGTAGAATCAAGAATGAGAATCCGACTTTTCTTTTAAATAAAAAAGTATTTTATATTTATAATAATATACAATGGTAATGGTCAGGCTTGCTAATCATGAGCTCAGCGGTTTTGAATTTGACGGGTGGGTTAAGTCCGACTGACCCATCAGCTAGCCTTACTTCTTAATAGTAAGACCCGTTTGTTTACATGATTCAGATAACATTAATTTAATTTAATTTAATTTTTAATTAAATTTAATATTAAAATATCTAATTTTTAAATTAATGAATTTATTTCAACTCAAAATTTATTAATACGTGAAATTTATAATTTTTTTCAACTCAATACATTTTTATATGTGATACTCGTAACCTTTTTTAATTTCTCATAAATAGTATTAAATTCATTTTAACATCTAAATATATCTAAATTCATTATATATATATATCACATAACTCACTATACCTATTTAACTTATTATTATTTATAAAAAAATTTAACTCAAATCAATAATATCCAAACACAACCAAATACTAGTCCGTATTTGAGTAAGTTTTTCCCTACTGCCAAACATTTATTTCGGCCATCGAAACTTCGAAAGACACCGTGATGTTTCACAATACTTTATAAATTTAAAAAAATTAAAAGCTAGTTAATCGCTACAGGTGCAAGATTGAAAACTCTTATTTCAATATTTGTTCTTTGTGTGATTATTTTGATTTAAATATAATGAAAGCTTCACATGGGCTATATTAAAAATAAATAACAGGAAAATATGCAAAATAATATTAGATATAATTATAAATTATGCAAGTGCAATATTTTTTTTTTTAAATAAAAAGGGTTCCACTATTAAAAAAATTAATTTTTCATATGGATCTTGTATTTCTGAATTTTTATATAAAAAATACATGAAATTTGCACACTCTATAACTATAAATATCATCTCTTAAACATGTAATTGTCTTTATATGTTTTTATTTTTCATGTAGTACAAGTGAGAAATTAACACGATATATATGTACCCATCAACTCTCTTTATTTTGAGCTACATCAAGAATTGATTTTAAGTTATTTAGTATCAAATCAAATAATTTTGTACAAAAAGATCTATGATCTGATCAATTGTAGTGAATCCAAAGATTAATATTTTGTTTACATGAAAGATGAATTTTAGTAAGTTAAATGGATTTAGATTTTTAGAGTTGTTTTATGCGAGATATACACACACACACACACATATATATATATATATATATAAAAGATGGGTCACGCAATACAAGTTTTTCAGAAGGTAGTAAACTCATTTATATTGTGAAGAGAAATGTAGTTATCATTCTTTGGGTCAATGTCCTTCAAATTCGGGTAAAAATTGAAGGGCATTAAAATTCTGTTTGGATGTTAAAATAGATTCGAGTTATTTATAAATATTAATGAGTTGAGATGTGGATTGAGTTTTGTGAAATCTACTTAAAATGAGTTTAAATGTGTTTGGATATTAAGATAAGTTTAGATATATTTATGAAAAGTTAAAAAAAATTATGGATCCCGCATGTAAAGAGATGTTGAGGTGAAAAAGTTATGGATCTAATGTGTAAAGATGTTTTGAGCTGAGATAAGTTTAATAATTTGAGAATTGAGTACTTAGATGTTAGATTCAGTTTTAAAATTAAATTAAACTGAATTAATTTCAGTTGAGTTTAAGTTCTAAATGGCCTTAATATGAAGTGAACCTTTTGCTCATTTAGTGCTATCCAAAATACTTGTATGCGTAACAATAATTTCGGCAGAGGAAATTTCATGTGTAAATTTTTCTACAATTTGATTTGGACAAAAACTTATTAGAGATTTTTTCATTTTTTATCATCATTCCTTACATCTACTCTCTATATTCAAGTTGTAACAAAGACTTTTAATGTAACTTTTTTCTTTCTTAGTGAACCTAACTCAATTAGCATAACCCTTTTAATGATGTTATATTGTTTTGTTATATGTTTTTAACCAAACGAATAATAGATGAAGTTTCAAGAAATGACTATTTATGGAATGAGTTCTGTTACATATAGTTATTATTGTTTATACTTTATATACTTTATTAATATGATTGGTTGAGTTATTTTTTAATATAAAATAATTATTTTAATCAATTATATTAATAAACAGGTAGTGATAGAGTTACTATCTTATTATTATCCATCTAATCTCAAGTTTATTTTTAATTTTTTTATTATTTTTTTATAAGTATTTTTTTAATATCCTTAATCATGAATAAAAAATTTAAAAAGATATAATTTTATTAATATTTACTTTCTTAATAATTAAGTAAAATTAAAAATTAAAAAAAATCAAAAAAAAAAAAAAAGTAAATAGATGGCAGAAGGATGCATGATAACAATTTCACTGCGTACGCATTGCTAGGGTGGGCACCAAAATTAATCACTTTTTTTAAATTATTAAGTGCCGTAGATAGTACACAGAAATAGAGATGAAATGACGAAACTAGGAGGAGAGAGAGAGGAGGAGGAAGAAAGAAAGAAAAGAGAAAATCCCTCAAGCTCTCATCCTCTAGCTCCCGAGCATCTTTGCTAGTTTGTTGGCCATTAAATAAAAAAAAAAAAGCACCCTTCCCAAGGAGTTTTTCACTGCAGCGCTGCTACTCCAATTCCAGCAAATCCAATCTTTCTATCGAAAGTATATGTAAAAACACAAAAAAACAAAGAAAATTTCGAGCCAGTTTTCTATGTTTGTTATCTGTTCTTCTTAAGAAAATCTCAAAATTCATTCTTTCTCCTGTCCGTCTTTAATACAGAAACATCGCAGTAGTAGTCCACAACTGTTGTTTTATTTGAAGGACGCCTAGTCGACGGATAAAGGTAGCTAGGAAGGCCTTGGTGATGGACGACTTCTACGGTCTGAACTCAGCTGTGGATTACTCGGACAACTACAAGACGCTGATGTCCCCGGAAAATCTGATCCTACCGTCGGCGGATTATTACCAGAGCTTATTTTCCTCCGCGAGTGCCGTCCGCGACAATCGGATTCCGTTATTCGGATCCGACGAGCTGCTTTCGGCGGCCTCGGCTGTTTCTGAAGCCGCTTCCATCACTCCCGAAATTCAACTCCAGGAGGACATGTCCAGCATGATAAAAGCCAAAATCGCCTCCCATCCTTTCTATCCTCGCTTGCTTCAAGCTTACATCGATTGTCAAAAGGTGAATAACGGCTTTTATCGTCTATCCTGGTGCAAGACCAGCAGTTAGTCTAGTTCCTAGTCCTCTCGGACATGTTGTACAAATACATCTCGTTGGTTCTAGTCGGCGGTATACTTTTGTTTCTTCGTATCTGTTCTCACAAACTACTCAAAATTGTTTTGTTTCCATAATACGGCTTGTTCTTTTGGGCTTTTTAAATCGTGATGATAATTATTATGTGTCGGTTTGGGTCAAGTACTGTATGTACTACAGCTGGAAGTGGAAGTGGTGGAATTTTGAGCTGCTTCTAGTTGTGGCTTTTAATTTCGACCTACCTCTCCTGATGTTTACTACGGCTTTGATGAAGCTAGTCAGAGTTAATTGTAAGTTTGAATAAGGAGTGCTTGGAGTATATTTGGTCTTTCCTTCTGGTTTGGACGATCCGAGACATGTATTGTTTTTGAATACATGGCGAGCCATGTTGTTTTCAGCTCGATTCTCCTACCATTTCTCCGAGAAAAGAAATCCCAGTTCCTAAGTTGTGCTGCTGCACCTTTTGAGTCTTCAACTTTTGTATTTGTAGATTGGTCTGATGCCTATATAGAAATGATGTTCTTCGTTTTGCAGGTAGGGGCGCCTCCAGAGATAGCAAGTTTTTTAGACGAAATCCGGCGAGAAAATGACTTTTGTAATCAAGACGCTGTTTCCACGTGTTTAGGAGCCGATCCCGAGCTCGATGAGTTCATGGTCCCCCCCTCCCCTCTGCCCCCTCCCCCTTCCTTTTCCTCTCTCTCTCCTTCCGCTATATAAGTACCATATTAAGGTTTTGTCTTCAATTGCTTCCTAAGTTTGTTTGCCTTTCTTTGTCTGTGAAGGAAACCTACTGTGACATGTTGGTCAAATACAAATCCGATCTTTCGAGACCTTTTGATGAGGCAACCACGTTCTTGAACAAGATCGAAATGCAGCTCAGCAATCTCTGCACAGGTGCCTCCATTAGAAGCCTTTCTGGTCGGTTCTCTCTCTCTCTCTCCCTCTCTCTCACACACACACACACAGACACACTCACACACACAGTGGTCATAAATTGTTTGCTGATGGATCGTATCCATGATTTATTGGTTTTTGCGCCTCTTTTTAACAAACACAAGCTAGCGCGATCCAAATCTTTCGTTATCTCCGCTGATACTACAAGACCAGGAGACGTTTCTGGTTCGGTTCATGGCGCACGATAGCGCGTTTTCGGCTCACGTTAGCATAGCAAACACACGTGAAGCAACATCCTTCGGTTTCCTAGTTTTAGTCTCTCTCTCTTTCTCTCCCTCTCTCTCTCTCTCTATATTATTTTCGTTCCTGCAAAGAACCTACTTATGGAGACGATGGATAAGACTCGTAGACTTATAACCAAGAGCTTTGGATATTGCAACTGTCCCGCAAACAAACAAAAACCCTAGCTATGATTGACACCTACTTCTTAGATCAGTGACTGTTTCTATTTCCACTGGCATACGCTGGTGATTATGACCGGGGATGCTCTCTTAATTAGCATATGTAGTCTTGGTTCTTCATTGTTTATTGAACATAATTTATAACAGTGTTTGAACCTTTTCTCTTTTCAGTTTGTTGCTTTGGCTTGAAAGTATCAACTTTTTTGAACTAGAAATTTCTGATTTTGACGTTTCGGGTATTTGAATCGAGTGATCCGTGGCATATCCAGTTGTAGTTTGATAGTCAGAACACTTACGTTCAATATTGTTTTCAGTGTTAACACCATTAGTGTTAGAGAATCGTAGCTACGTGTAGCTTCTTACAGATAGGTTCTTCCTTGGAGATTGATAAGTGATCTCTATCTAGTGATAGATAGATAATGACTCTTTTCTTATGCTTTGGGTTTTTCAGCTTTAAAGCATGTGCTGTATTAATCTGGCTCATTTAGAAAACCATTTCAAAAGCTTCCATCATGTACTCATACTCGTAAATGTCAATCTCACTTAACTTATGCTGACATGTTGGCTTAGATGAGTGCTGGATATTCAAACCAAACATGTCTGTATACGATGAAGAAAGTTTCTAACTTCATGTTTATAGATTGATGAAGATTATGCAATTGTATACTGCTTTCTTTAGTAATCTTTGAAGTAACTGAGTCTATGAAGTTCATGTGTCAATTGACCAACTATTTCATGAATTTTCAAGTCATTCAATTTACGGTTTTGACTCTTGTACCAATTATTGAACTCTAAAGAGTCCAAGTTAATTGAGTCGAAATTTAATAAATGTTTTGATGTGAGACTAGAAGTTTTAACATGAAATATTTCACATGTTACGCCAAAGGAAAGTACCATGTTGGAATGAATTGAGATTTGTTAATGGTATGGCTAGGGATATGGTGATAAGTTGATAACTTGTGCATGATTATAAAATTGAAACCATTTATTTATGTGGATTAAGCCTACAATTTATTCAGCTACTGTCTACGGTAAGAGGCATTCTTCAAGTTGCAAACCAAAAAAAAAAAAAAAAAAAAGGAAGCAAGTTGGAAAGAAAGAAAGCTATGGCTCATCATAGATAAGCAACTGTCTTGCTGAGGAGGGAAAGAGGGGGGGGGGGTGTAATTTTATGGAAGATGCTAGGAAGCCCTCCAAATATGCCTCCCAAAAGTGCCCTCTAGTGTATTTGGATTATTTTATTTTTTTAATGTTAAGTAATAATACACACACAAATTCACTAGTGGTAACTTTGTTAAACATTTAATAAAAAAAACACTAGGGGGCACTTTTGGTGGGCACATTTGGAGGGCACCCAAGCATTTTCCTTATTTTATCCCTTTCATCATGCATATTTTATGTAATAAGAAAGCTTTAATTAGTTTATATCTTTTCAAGATGATTTAAGCTTACAATTAGTTTATATCTTTTCAAGATGATTTTGTTGCTTAATTTTACTTCATAAAGAAAGCACTTGACTTATAACTTGTGCTTTGATTTCCATTGATATTATGAGTATGTAGTTTGTTAAATTTTTGAGGGTGCATGGGTTCTTTTCTTTAATCTGATTGGGTGAAGCACTCTCTCTCTCTCTCTCTCTCTCTAGCACAAAATGATTAAAAGTTTAAGACAACATTGTGATGCCTTATATTTTATTGCACCTTTTAATATGTCTGTTTTAAGTTACATGCGCCTGTCTAAATTTTGATATGAGATAATGGCAAGCATTGATGTCTCGCTGGCTTCTAAACTAAAGTTTTAAGTATACTAAAGTTTCAAGTTCCGATACAGCAACAGCAAAACATTACAGATGGTTGGAGATCATGTTTAATGAACTTTGGGAATTGTCTAAGGGCTGACAACTTGCTTGAGTAAAGTTACAGTTATACCTTCTTGGAAATTGTTTAGTGTAGTTTGACATATAATATTGAACAAAATCTGAAGGGAGTTTATTCGGTTTTACCAATCACATGTGCCTGTGTCACTGGTTTTTGAAAGGATTTATCTTAATTTGGCATGATAATGAGCTGCTGGTATTGGCTTCCTTGACATCCAGTTAAGTTTTAATTTTCTTCAGTCTTAGTTGCTCGGACATGCACTAGGCTATATGACTATCCATTCAATTATGTAACAGGTAAAAATAAGGTGAGCTAGAAAATTTTGCATTTGCTAGTAACATTGACTGTTTTTTTAATTTTTTAGTTTTGGGAAATGCTTTAGCCATGAAAAGATCCCGCAAAATACTAACGTTGTTTGATGTGATATGTTAGATTTGAAATCTACTTTAGTTTTATTTATGATTGTTTTACTTTTCTAGCATCGATTTCTGCTTTATTTTTAGTGTCTTTAGCAAAAATGGCTGCCGTTATTTCCATTTGCACAGGGCCGGATCTTTAAGACATTTTATAATGTTTTGCTAGAGATTTGTAGATAGTCTCACACGGTAATCTGGCTGGATTTTGCTTGCTACTATAATTTTTTTTTATTTGAAAGTACAAAACTTTTTGGCGATGCTTTATGATCATTTTATATTCACTTCTCTACCGTTTGTTTTGGTGGGTTCTCTTATTCCTCTTTTGCAAAACTATGATTCCTTAACTTACTAAAAATATTAGAAAAGGGATAACATTTTTCAGATAACCGACCATTGCAGATGTCCGTTTGGACATTATATTGGCATATTTTCACGTGCTTGGATTTTTAAGATGCCCGTCTGGCATGGCTGTTTTCAAGAGACCTTTGCTTCTCTTTACAAACTTTAGCATTTGCGGAGCATATTTCTAAGTGTTGCTTACTCTCAAGTTGTTGCATACTTGGCATTTATTTACATTAATGAATTTATTTATTTGATTATAGTTTCTTTAGCCAATGGTTTTCCTCCCTACACTTTTAGGTCATTGTAAGTGGTTGGGTTGGTATTCCAGGTAAGAGAAGCTTTTTGTTTGATACAATCTCCTTTTTGATCTTGCACTTTCATCTCAAGCAATCTTATCTCTATACCTCATGCATTAATATTTATGTTTGAAAAAAGGAAGAAAAAGCTAAGAGAAGAAATGACAGTACCTTGATGTGTGGATGGAATATGACAATACCAGTTAGAAATGACAGTAGAATAGTCTGCATTGAATTATATATATAGTGGTACTACGGATTGAAATGTCCACATCTTTGTGTAGACAAAGAACCTTTCGTCCTTTTCGAGTAGTCGTTTGGAAACTTTGGACTAGCCATATGTTTGCTACATCAACTTTGCTCGTGTAAGGCATTGCTTTAGATTCAGAAACAAGATGTCATTGAACCTTTTGAGTTGTTTCCTTCTCTATCTTTACATCTGCCTTTTCCTGCGTTAAGCAAGAACTGCATGCATTTCGCTGCTTTTGGTGCATGCTGGCTTCGGCATTTGTCCTTTTTACTGGGTGGATTACGAATAAATGGTAAACTAAGCTTGGGTGGTAACTAACAAAGACAAAAGCACCAGAGTTTCGGTACTTAAATAATTCCATTTTCCACGCCGAAGGATTAGCAATTTGGGGATTCCATATATGTTATTCTCGCAGTGTATATGCCTCTGCAGTGTGCACTTTTTTCCTTCCTCTCACTGATTCTCTTTGGGTCAGACTCTGGTTCTAGGAAAGGTTTGTAGGGATGCCTAGCCTGAAGCTGGTGATTTTGTTGATGAGCGAGTGAGGTGTGATCGAACGTGAGGGGCAATATGGGGAGGGGAATGGGATAATAAAATGACGGGGGAAGTTAACTTTGTATTGTTTTGTTTTGTCGTGTAAAAAAGCTAGCCCGGGTCGAGCGGGTGGTCGAGGCGTTCCAGAGCTAAACTCACATGGACTCCCGCAGTTTTCGCTGCGTTGCTCAGCTTTTATGGGGAGAGAGAGAGAGAGCCCACGCCCTGGGCCTTCTTTTCTGGCCAACTCCTGCTTAGTGCTAACAATTTCCATTAACGACATCTGTTCTGTTGTGGCCTCCAGTCATGGGTCCTCGAGCTTAATGATATTCAGGACACGTGTCGGGTTTCCGCTAATTAGTTTGGCCTTGCAGGGTCCCCCGTAACCATTCCAACTTCTGTTTTGGGGTTACATAAACTTACATTTGACTCCTTTAAATTGTCTTTTTTTTTTTTCTTTTTAGTCGCTCCAAAAAAATGAAAAATGAAACCTCTCGCTTGGCACGCTTGCTTTTCCCGTGTCGGCTTGGCACCCTCGTTGATTAAGGTTGGGGACATTGGTTTAAAGTCGTAAAATTTATTTTATATTTTTTTCAAATCTTTCCGATTTTTCTGATATTATATTTATATAATTGTTGTAAGAGGATTTTAGAAATTATTACTAAAAAAAAAAAAGAGTGGAGACTGTGGGTCCCATAATCACATTGGGCCGCACGCGAAGGAAAGAAGGAAGGAAGGAAGGGTGTTGGGTAGCGTGAGGGTCGTGGGATTTATAAGACTGTGGTTGAAGGATTTATGGGTGGCCGTACCATCTTGTCGAACCTGACATATTGATGTTGTGGCTCTCTCAACTCTCATAGACTCATACTCACTGCCACTGACAACCGATGCAACCATACGATACTGGTGACTGGACCGACCCCTTTTTTTTTAAACTTTTTCTTTTTCTTTAGCCACCAAATAGGCGTGGCTCCTCCACTGTACCCTCTCATTTGGAGTCAAATCCTTGTCTCCTCGACTGCCCCTCCCTCCTACAAGTTTTTTGTGGGCCCCTCCCTTTCACTCCACGCCCTCTTCGATCTTTCTTGTCTTGCTTTACCATTGGTCGAAGATTTTATTAATGAGTTTTACTGCCTATAAAAACAGTCGCGTATTAATCTATATGTTAATATTGATTTATTTATATTTAAAATTTAAATTAACATTATTTTCATTAAAATCTACTTTTTGATCAATCACATTATATTGATGTACAGATTAATACACAATTATGTTTATAATTATATTTTTCCTTTATTAATATAGAGTAACGGTATATATTGGCTACAAGTGTCTAAGAGAGTTAAGTTGAATTAAGATAAAAATTAAAAATTAATATAAAATATTATTTTTTAATATTATTATTATTTTGAGATTTAAAAAAATTAAATTGTTTATTATATTTTGTATTCTAGTTTTAAAAAATTATAATAATTAGATGAGATGATACGGGGAGGTTTGGGGATAGAGTTGAGAATTTTGAGTTTGAGATGAGAGTTTAAAATATTATTTTTAGTAATATTATTGTTTTGGGATTTGAAAAAATTATATTGGAATTTGAAAAAGTTGAATTATTTATTATATTTTGTATGAGAATTTGGAAAATGTGTAATGATGAGATGAGAATTTTAAATTTGAGATGAAAATTCTTTACCCCCAAAATAGGTTGAGAATCCAAATAATAGATAGATGTCTCTGTGTCATATTTTTTTTTTAAAATATGTGAAGTTTATTATTAAAAAATTATTTTTTTATATGAATTTTATATTTACTCATTATTTTTAAAAGGAGTGCGTGGTTCTTACGTATTTTATAACTGTAAATATTGTATCTCTATTTTTTAAATGCCGCAGAGTGTAAAGTTAAGATTTTGGATTCAAGACTTCGTATTTGATTTCATTTTAAACAATTAAACGAGCACTTAATTCAAAAAATTAAATTGATTGGAAGAAGTAAATTATTATATTTACAATCTATTGTAACAATACTTAACCCAGCACATTTGAATGTCAGTAGATGCATTACATCATCATGTATTTTAGTATGAGAATGTGGTGAATAGGATATATAATACACTTTTGGAATGGTATTTCTTTATAGTTCGTTTTCCTATTTAGCAAGTTTCTAAAGTCACCTCATTGTGGTATCTTTTGCTTTTCAACTTTGCCCTAACACACTATCTGTGTAAAATCTTCATATGCTACTATTCAGGTAGAATAAGCTTTCTACGACACCAATAAGCAAGTGGAGCTCACATAGAGCTGATCTTTGCAGTAGTGGAATTCAGAATCGCATGTTGTCTCTAGGATCCCTAGCCAAAGCCAAGACCTCATTCAATTTACTCAATCCAACCTAGTCAAAGCCAAGACCTCAATTTAAAAAAATGTACTATAAAAACATTTTTAGAAGTTTAAAAAAGTCTCTTTTAAAAAAGAAAAAAAAAAAAGGTAATAAACCCAGATATCCGATTACGTACGAATTGGAATTTTTGGAGCTTATCGGGGTGATTTTAAAACCCAGATTTGAATCCGGTTATGCCCAGCCAGCCGCCGGATCTAGTATTATACCAATAGTTTGAGGGGCCATGCTAAAGTATTAAAATGTATTTATATTACAATAACTCGCCAAGTGAAACTTTACTGCATGTAAAATACTTTAGTTGCCAAAACAAAGATTTGGCCTCTAAGAAATCTTTTCTCTATATATTAAGCTTTCTGACCCCGTTATTTATTTATTTATTTATTTATTAATATTATATATTATTATTATTATTAATATAATTTTTTTTAATTTTTAATTTTAACAGAAACAATGTTAAAAGTTAAAACTATCTTTGACGTGCTTGTTTTGTGTAGGCGTATATTTATTAAATTTGGTCTTGGATGGATTTCATTTGAATTTACATTGGCATGGACCAAAAAAAAAAAAAAAATCATATTTCATTTCTTTTGTAAGGAGATTGTCGTAACGGTTTATGCTTAATTGCTTGTGAGCATGCCATTTCTTGAGTTGGCTTTGAAATTAATGGCCAGATGAAGGTGCTGTATCATCTGACGAGGATCTTAGTGGAGGAGAGATGGAGGTTCAAGACGCCAAACCGAGGGGTGAAGACCGAGATCTCAAAGATAGGCTTCTACGGAAGTTTGGCAGTCACATTGGTACCTTGAAGCTGGAGTTCTCAAAGAAGAAGAAGAAAGGAAAGCTACCAAGAGAAGCAAGGCAAACATTGCTTGAGTGGTGGAATGTTCATTGTAAATGGCCATATCCAACGGTAAATCATCTCTTCAAATTCACGTTTATCAACCATGCAGTGTTGTGCACCTCATATTCATATTATAATTGCATAATCACAAGGCGGTTATGGCAGTAGCTATAAATTTCTGTTGGATGGCTTCACTTCGATTCAAAAACTCATAAATAATCGTGATCTACCTTTAGTCGGCAATGAACCTAAAAATATCATTGAGGGAGCCAGAGAGAATTTAGACTGGATCAATAGAAAAATTCAAGATTGTCCAGAATTTTGTATTCTTTATATCTTGGGGATGTTCCTCTCTTGTGCTTCGTTTCTTGAATGGACGTAGTGTAGGGAGATTTTGTGTCGGGCATTAGTTCACATACTTTTTAGGCAGAGTCTGATGACCATAATTTGCTTTTGCATGAACATTCAGGAAGCTGATAAGATTGCGCTGGCTGAATCAACAGGCCTAGATCAGAAGCAGATTAACAATTGGTTCATAAATCAAAGAAAGAGACATTGGAAACCATCTGAGAATATGCAATTTGCTGTTATGGATAATCTTTCAGGACAACTCTTTGCAGATGACTGACGTATGTACGTGCATGTATGTACATACACAAATGTCTTTCCTGACTATTAATGCATGCTTGTGTTGGTTTCATGTATATTCTGAAAGGGAAACTTGGCTGATATTGATATGTTTTGATTTCCTAGCACAGAAAAAAAAAATAATAATAATTGCATTTCTCGTCATGTAAATTTGGAAGTTGACCGACAACGACATAATGGAAATGCTCACATAGTTTTGGATGACTAGGTTGACTGGTCCCCCCAGCTTGGCTTGCCTTGGCATGTATGTGATCTATCTTAAATTTTGAGTACTTATTTCACAAGTTGATCCTTCTAGAGATTTGATTCAAGGCGAGTCAAGAAAGGGAAGGAATTTGGTGAAGGAAACCCTGGAAAGATATACTTAGAGATCTTGTACGAGCATCATGGTGTGTTTTGGGCAAAGTTTTAAATTTTGTATTGAACCATACTGTTGATTATTTTTCGTATTGGAACAGTGATTGGTACAAAAAATATATCTGTTTGTACTGGATCAAATACCTACATTACCGGTGTGTTTTGTTCAATACTGATCAGTTTCAATTCATCGGCCAAAATTAGTGAATTTTTATGTTTTGATTTTTTTATGATTTTCATTTCACTTTTTACATCTAAAGACTTTTTAATTTTTTTAAATTCTCTTTTCTTGATAACTAAAAGTTAAATCCCAACTATTCTTTTTGTGACAAAGATGAGTGATTATTTTATTTAAATAGTTGGATTGAGAATTTAAAATTATTATTGAGTTTTATAAATATGTGTTTTAACTTTTTAAAAATTGTATTGATATTATTTTGAAATATATTTTATACATATATAATTAATTTATTATGTATAGATTTTCTTGAAATGATATCGGTATTGAAATATTTTGTTCTAATACCTTAACCAAAAGGACCACCACAATAGCATTCAAAATCAAAGCTTTTTGGTTTTGGATTTCACTTTTTTAACTATTTAATTCGTGTGGTTCATTTTGGATTTCACTTTTTTAACTATTTAATTCGTGTGGTTCATTAGTAGTTGTAGTAGTGTTAAAAGAATCCGATGGATTTATTTAAAAGTAAAGGTGATTAAACTTTCGTAAAAGGCTTACACGAAGAAGCCTGAGGATATTATTATATGAGAAATGATATTTGTAATTATAGAGTACATAAGTGATACATATTTAAAAAATAAATAAATAAATATAAGATTTATATAAAAGAATTAATTTTTTAATAATAAATTTTGTTTTTTTTTAAAAGGAGTACATGACACTATTACAATTTATAACTGTAGTAACATCAATAGTAATCTCCTTTATTTCAGTATTTTTAATATAGTTTTTAAAGTTCAGTAGACGTAATCTTGCCCAATATGTTGTCTGGAATAATTAAATTGTTAGTGCTACTTAGTCAAGCACTTGAGGTGAAAATCGAAGGGTTTTCTCTTTTCAATTATATGAAAAGGAGTGGCAATGTTTTCATCTATTAGAGTAGAGGAAAGGTCGCGAAATCGAAAAGTTTACATCACAGAATATGAAAGGTTTTTCTTCAACAAAAAGAAGTAAAATGTTGAGAAATCTAAAGATTTCTAATAAGAAAGAATAAATAAACAAAAATTCTATGTGCAGTTATTTTTAGGTATTCTTTCAGTGATATAATTAGTAGTATATTAAAAAAAATTAATTCAGACAAGTGTCTAATAGTCTAATGGCTTTATAGCATATGTCTCATATCTCTAAATAGAAAATTTAGATTCGAAACTCTAAAAAAATATAAAAAAAAAAATAATTATAATAAAATTTATCAAAATAGTTAATGATGTGAACCATTCCTTACATTGCTTTGGCTTTTAAGCAACCGAATCCTATTGCAAAATGAAAACAGTGGCGCAGTTGGTAGCAGTAAAGCAATGTACAGCACGATGAGTTTCAACATCTGAAATAACAATCATCAGGAATGCTGAACCAGATGACTTTCATGTATACGACAGTGATCACAAGAAAAGATAGAATGGGTAGAAAATCTCTTAACATGCTTATATACTTCTATAATAAGCAAATCTTCCTCTTGGTTTCTCATTTGTTGTGAATGGGATTGTGTTGTGATATAATAATGCTGTGTGATATCCAGCATTCGATTTTTCTCTAGTGGGAGTTTCTCTGCTATCAAATGTCATTATTGGGGTCGTAGACGATTTTAAGAATGTCACTCACTTTTAGATAGATGACTCGACTCATGACAATTAGTTTCAGAGAAAGAAGGCATCACGTGAGTTTGAATCACGAATGAAGTGACCTATAACCTGAGATTAAAATATCTTATTATTATAAATGGACATTGTGTATACAAATAGGTTAGTGAAATCACCGTTACGAATTATTTTAAGTCTTGGACGAGTTTATTTATGATCTTAAGGCTCCAAAAATTTTAATAAAATCAAATATTTAAGAAAATTTGATCAATGGTTAGGCTGGTAATTGTTAATGCTAATTTGGAAAAGCTTGAGCATGAGGATCACAACAACACTGTATCACCGACGTCTCAAGGAATAATTTCTTAACTAGGCAATACTTTGGAACGGCGATAATATCATAATACCATGTTTTTACAATGCTAAAATTTTAAGAATGTCAAGAGAAGTGGATGTCCCATTTAGGTTAGAGTTGATCTCAATTTATCTTGTTTAATCATTATAATTTTTATAAATTTTTACACAAAATGTAGTAAATAATTCAACATTTTCAAATTCTAAAATAAAAATAATATTAAAAAATAATCTTTTATTTTGATATTAAATCATTTTATCTCAACTCACTTAAAATTTTTTCCAAAAAATGATAAAACAACTCCTTTATAATTTTTCTACAATCTTCGTATAAAACAATATTTTTTAAAATATTTTATTTGAAATATGATTTTGATTTGATATGTTTGAGTTTTTTAAAAAAATATTTTTTATTTATAAGATATAAATAAAATGCAGTTAAATTATAACTACAGATTTCCATTATGCACGGCAGGTTTCCATTAAATATTTAAAACGTTGTCGGCGGATAAAAGTGTTGAATCCAAGGTTTTAAATTTTGTGTAATTACATATCAACATATGAATTTTGATGATAACAAATAAATTCAAAGAATAAAAGAGTCTCAAACTCAAGTTGTCTACACAATAGAGTTAAGCACATCAAAGAAATAAGCATGATCAAGAAAGGGACAAGTTCACATTAAAGTTATAGAGTGATGTTGTAAATCTCTTAAAAATTCGAAATTAGGATTAAGGCTTAAAATTAATATTTTATCATAAATAAAATACATTTTCAACATATGCATTTTGAAAATTATGAAAGATTATTAATTGTCATCTTTCACATGTGCATTACATGATTAAAGGTTTGAACTTTAAAAATATTAAAAATGATTGATTATCATCTTTCACATGTGCATGTTTTATTTGAATATTTTCAAAAGTGATTGATTTTTTTTATTTATGCAAAATGTAGATATTTTTGTTTGAAAAATTTGAAAAGTAAAGTGTGCTCCTTTTGTCATATGCAAAAAGTAAAAAGATTAGGTTAGAAATATTTGAAAAGTAAAGTGTGCTCCTTTTGTCATATGCCAAAAGTAAAAGATTGGGTCTGAAATTTTTGAAAAATGAATGATATTGTCTTGACAATTGAAAAAGAAGAACTTTTTATTTGAATTTTTTGAAAAACTGAACGATATTGTTTTTGACATGTGAATCTTTTTAAATTTGAATATGAAGTCTTATATGCCTATAAATAGATCATTTGAGAGTTTCACATTTACAACATCAAGAGCATACAACATTCATTCAAAACTTCCATTCTCTCTTCTCTAAGCATTGAGCCTTAAGTCTTGTTCATTTGAGAGAAATATAGTTTGCGCTGTATTATTCTTATTTCACTCATTGGAGAGTGTTTTATGATATAACCTACCCACTATTAACTATTGTATCAATAAAAGGGTGTGTATAACCCTTGTACGTGTAGAAAGTGTTTTACACAGGAAATAGTTGAATCAGCATGTGTAAGGTGATTGCAAGCGTAGATAGTGTTTTACACGGATCCTTTTTAGCGATATTGTTCAAAGATGTAATAGGTTTCTATCTCCACCTGAAGGAGGTTGAATAGTGAATTTGAGAATCCTCAATGGGTAGCTTAAAGCGAGAACGTAGACAATAGAGCCGAACCTCGTTAACATACTAAGTTTGCTTCTCTCTTACCCTTACTCTTTATATTTATTGTTGTTTTGTATTTTTTTTATATTTTATATTTAATTTATAATTGTTATTTTTTTTAAATACAACTCAATTCACCTTCCTCTTGTGTTAGTCATCTGGACAACAATTGGTATAGAGCTGAGAGCTCTGTTATAAGATTAACTATCTTTTGAGTTAAGATCTTATGGCTAACATTGCAGCTTCATTTGGTGAAGGTCAATCTAGCAGTAGGCCTCAACTCTTTTGTGGAGACAATTACTCATTCTGGAAAGTTAGAATATGAATATTCCTTCAGGCTCAAGGTCGAGAAATCTGGAAATGCATTGTAAATGGACCTTATATTCCAACAAAAGTGGTTGATAGAATAAAGGTAAAAAAGGAAGAATAAGAGTTTGATCGTGAAGACGATAGATTTTATACTTTGAATTTAACTACAATAAATTTATTATTTATGTTCTCAATGGAAATGAGTTTAATAGAATAATGACTTATTTTACGGTAACAGAAATTTGAGATAACTTGGAAGTTACTTATGAAAGAATTTCGCAAATCAAGGAATCAAAAATTTGTATTCTTACTCATGAATATGAAATGTTTAAGCTGAATGATGATGAATCTATTTCTAGTATGCACACTCGTTTTACTAACATTATAAACAGCTTGACAGCTCTTGACAAAATTTATTTTGAGGTGGAGATAGTAAGAAAAATTCTCAACTCTCTACCAAAAGTTGGGAATCAAAAGTGACAGCGACTATTGAAGTTAGAGATCTCAAGAAGCTCAAAGTGAATAAACTTATCGGGTCACTTATTACCCATGAGTACACATTAAAAAGAGGAGAAGAAGAAGGAAAGCCAAAGAAGAGTTTGGCACTTAAAGCTGTTCCTCATAAAAGTGAAAGTAATGAAGATGGGGAAAATGATGACAAAGATGAAAAAGTTACGATGATAACAAGAAAAATTTAGATGTTCTTAAAAAAAAATAAAACTCCTCTAAGAAAATCTTTCAAAAAGTTTTCCAATAAAAATTCAGGTAAAAATGATACTTTAATTTGTTATAAATGCAATAAGCCTAGTCATATCAAGTCAGATTATCTTCTGCTAAAGAAAAATCAAAACAATGGTAACAAAGCAATGAAAGCTACATGGGATAATGATTTAAGTAGCTCAGATGGTGAAGCAAGCAATGCAGAATCAGCAAATCTTTGTCTTATGGCTAAATATGACATTGAGCTAACAAATCTTGATAATATTGAAGATCCTTCATATGAAGAATTGTAAAATATTTTAGAAGAAATATATGAAAAACTTGAAAAATTGGGTATCAAGTATACTGCTTTAAAAAAGAAAAATTCTTTTTTAACAAATGAAATTGATATTTTAAGAAAAGAAAGTATCATTTTGAAAGATGAAAATCTTGAGTTGAAGAAGAAGAAAACTGATTTAGAAAATATTGTTGAAAACTTTACGAATGGAAAAAGAAATTTTGAAAAACTTCTTAGTAGTTAAACATGTGTTTTTGACAAGGCACGCTTGGGATATATGCCAAAACAAAAATACAAATCTTATAAATACTTCTTTGAGAATCCTTCTACATCAAAGTCTGATATTCAAAATTTTTTTTATAAAAATAATTTTGTCAAAAAAAGATATTATTATAATCATTCAAGTTTTTCATATATGTCTCATGCTATTTGTAATTTTTGTAATAGAAATTGTCATAATTATCATACTTGTCTTATTAGAAGAAAGCATACAATGACTATTAGGGTCATATGGGTTCCTAAAAATTTTGTTTCTTTTAATACTAATAAATAAAGGACCCAAAGAATTTAGGTACCAAAAAAAATATTTTAATTGTTTTTACAGGTATGCATGAAGTCCTCCACAAATAAAAAATAAATATTTTTAGATAGTGGATAGTCAAGACACATGACGGGAGATAAAACTAAATTATTTGATCTTAGATTTAAAGAAGAAGGACACGTGATATTTGGAGACAACTCGAAAGGGAAGATCTTAGGAATAGGTAAAATTGGTAATGAATCTTCTATCATAATTGAATATGTTCTACTTGTTGAAGGTCTAAAACATAATCTTTTGAGTATAAGTCAATTATGTGATAAATGATTTACAATTACTTTCAAAATAGATAAATGCATTATTTTGAATGATTATAATTGTAATATTTGTTTTATTGCTTTTAGAAGCAACAATGTTTATATAATTGATTTTGAAGAAATTACCTCACAAGATGCTATTTATTTTTCAGCTCAAAATGAAACTAGTTGGCTATAACATAGAAGACTAGGTCATGCCAACATGGAACTTATTTCCAAATTTTCAAAAAATGGTCTTGCGAGAGGTTTACAAAAAAAAAATTCTTAAAGATAAAATTTGTGATGCATGCCAATTTGGTAAATAAACAAAAACTTCTTTTAAAACCAAGAAATATATTTTCACTACTAGACCATTGCAACTGATACACATGGATCTTTTTGGACTAAATAGAGTTGTAAATCTAGGATGAAAATATTATGCATTTATTATTGTTGATGATTTTTCTAGATATACTTAGGTCATCTTTCTTGCTCATAAAGATGAGACACATAATGTTTTTACCAAGTTATATAAGAGAATTCAAAATAAAAATGGCTATACTATTTCAAGTATCCAAAGTGATAAGGGAAAAGAGTTTGTTAATAAAAATATTGAAACATTTTGTGATGAAAATGATTTTGGGTATAATTTTTCTGCTTCTTGAACTCATCAACAAAATGGGGTAGTAGAGAGGAAAAATAGATATTTTCAAGAAATGGCAAGAATAATGCTAAATGAGAACAACTTGTCTAGTTATTTTTAGGCCGAAGTGGTAAGTACTACATGTTATGTTATAAATAAAGTTATGCTAAGATCTAAGTTAGATAAAACCCCTTATGAGCTTTAGAATGAGAAAAAACTCAACATTGGTTACTTTCATGTATTTGGATGCAAATGTTTTATTTTGAATGACAGAGATAATTTAGGCAAGTTTGATGCAAAATCTGATAAATGTATCTTTTTTGGGTATTCTACTAATAATAAAGCTTATAGAATATTCAATAAAAAGACTTTGACTGTACAAGAATCTATACATGTAGTATTTGATGAATCTAATTCTCTACTCTCTAAGAAATTTACTGATGAAGAAACATAAGGTATAAATAATATGGAAAATCTCAATCTCAACAAAGAGAATACAATAGAGGAAGTTCAACATGGAAACATAGGAAAGATCATCAAAATTTAATACAAGATGCAACCAAACAGTAAAAATTTGTGAAAGATCATCCAGTGGAATAAATTTTGGGAGAACATTCACGAGGTGTAAGTACTTGATCATCTTTTAGAAATATTTGCAATCATACTGTTTTTCTAACTCAGATTGAATAAAAAAATATTGATGAAATACTTCTTGATGAATCTTGGATTCTTGCTATGCAAGAAGAGTTGAATCAATTTGAAAGAAATAATATTTAGACACTTGTTGATAGACTCAAAAATCATACTATTATTGAAACAAAATAGGTTTTTAAAAATAAGAAAGATGAGTCCAGAGTCATTATTAGAAATAAGGCTCGACTTGTAGCCCAATGTTTCAATCAAGAAGAAGTAATCGATTATGATAAGATATATGCACCAGTCGCAAGATTAGAAACTATTCGAATGCTACTTGCATATGCTTGTTATAAAGATTTCAAACTTTTTCAAATAGATGTTAAAAGTGTTTTTTTAAATGGTTTTATAAATAAAGAGATATATGTTGAGCAACTTCCAAGTTTTGAAAATCATATTTTCCCAAATCATGTTTTCAAACTCACAAAAGCACTATATGGATTAAAACAAACTCCTAGAGCTTGGTACGAGAGACTCAGTGGTTTCTTGATTGAAAAAGGTTTTTCAAGAGGAAAAATCGATACAACTCTTTTCATTAAATATGAAAATGATGATATTCTTTTGATTCAGATTTATGTTGATGACATAATATTTAGTGCTACTAATGAAAATATGTGCTAAGTTTTTGTTAAGACTATGCAGGAAGAATTTGAAATGAGCATGATGGAAGAACTTACATTCTTTCTCGGATTGCAAATTAAGCAAGTAAAAAATGGGACATTAATCAATCAATTAAAATATATTAAGGAATTATTGAAGAAGTTTGAGATGGAAGGTGCTAAGGAAATTGGAACACCAATGAGTCCATCAACTAAACTTGATAAAGATGAAATCGGTAAGATAGTTGACTCGAATGTATATCGAGGTATGATTGGTAACTTATTGTATTTGACAGCCAGTAGACTAGATATTATGTTTAGTGTATGCTTATGTGCACGCTTTTAATCATCTCCAAAAGAATCTCATTTAATTACCGTTAAGCGCATTGTTAGATATTCTAGTGGTACAATTAACTTAGGGTTATGCTACCCTAAACACACATCTTTCGATCTAATCAGCTACACAGATGCTGATTATGCTGGTTGTAAAATAGATCGAAAAAGTACTAGTGGAGCATGCCATTTCTTAGGTCATGCACTAGTTTCCTGGTTTAGTAAAAATAAAATTCTGTTACACTATCTACTGCTGAGGCAGAATATGTTGTTGTGGGTAATTGTTGTGCTCAAGTTCTCTACATGAAGCAACAATTTGAAGATTTTAAACTTGTGTATAATCACATTCCGATCAAATGTGATAATACAAGTGTTATAAATCTTTCAGAGAATCCAATACAACATTCTAGAACTAAGCATATTGAAATAAGATATCATTTTCTTGAAAATCATGTGCAAAAAGCGATATAGTACTAGAGTTCACAAACACACACGATCAGTTAGTAGATATTTTTACAAAACTTTTACCAGAAGATAGATTATGTATGATTAGAAGAGAAATAAGTATGATGCATGTTATGAATATCTCTTTAAAGATAGACCAAAGTCAATAAAAATAGAGAGAGATTTTTTAAATACTTTTATATAAACTTGAGATTCCAGCCTCATGTTTGAGACGCTCATTCTCTTTATACAATATCATGTCATTCTTATCCATGAGAACTGGCAAGCGGAATGAAGAATGTAACAAAGATTTCAACTATTTATTCTTCTACCGAATGATTCATTCCCTTGTGTGAGACTCTTGAACAATTTGTTGAAGTACAACAATTTTTTTTTTAAGTTTTTCATCTTCAAGATTTCTGACTTGTAGCCGCTGAGAAAAAGCAACAATAGAAGAAGAGTAGCGAGTCCCAAGACTCACCAAGTCGTAGATAGCATCGAAATCTAACTTATTAGCCAAATTATTATTTTCTTACTGCAACATGGTACCAATGGCAGCTGTAGAAAGGACAGGAGGTTGAGGTGCAAAATACCTCATGGATGAATCTAGAGAAATGTTAAAAGAATGAACTATTATGAAAAGAATTAAAAGCTTAAAACGAGAATGTTGAAGGAATGCAAATGAGTTATAGAGATGAGAAGAAAATTTGATGTGGATTGGATGAACTTTAAGACTAATTTTATAGAGATAGCATAAAGAACAAGTCAAAGAGCAATGTGATTTCTTTTACCGATTGGTGAAAATGACTTTTTTTCGAAATTCGGAGCCCATACTCTTGTTTGTCAACAACATCAAACGATTTTTTCAAATCTCAAGCCATACTTGTCAGGTCACGGACGAATCCATTTTTTTTAACTATTTACAGTTTTTACTAACACACCGTTTTTTTAGTCTATTAACTTGCTGATGATCCTTTTTAATGATGCCAAAAGGGGAAGAAGTGTTAGACGAGAACATTAACATTGTTGGAATTGCTAAACTTGTTATATATGCTTGAAATTATATTTATATTTTTGCTTGAAAAACTAACGCACATTTTCAGTGGGAGTTTAAGTATTAATATAGGTTTCAGGTTCTATCAAGTATTTGTCATCATAAAAAAGGAGAGATTGTTGAACTCAATGTTTCAAGTTTTGTGTAATTATATATCTACACATGGATTTTGATGATAACAAATGAATTAAAAAAATAACAGATTCTCAATCTCAAGTTGTCTACACAATGGAGTCAAGCACATTAAGGAAACAAGTATAAGCAAAAAGGGAACAAATTCACATTAAAGTCATAGAGTAATATTATAAATCTCTTAAAAATTCGAAATTAGGATTAAGGTTTAAAATTAATATTTAATCATAAAATATTAAAATACATTTTCAACATATGCATTTTGAAAATTAAATTTGAAAATTATAAAAGATGATTGATTGTTATCTTTCACATGTGCATTATATGATTAATGAGACGCCCCCAAATTCCGTTTGGGATTGGATGGACATTTGAAGCGTCGAGACATGCAACACAAGGTTACCTGCCCCCGTTCATGACATATAAGATGCAATGTTCCTAACATGCATCTAACAATATGCAATATTCGCAGTGGATAAATTTTTTCTTTAGCAATACTATGCACCAAATTGAAAATATCCCAAATACTTAAAACATACTTCATATATAAAAATTCATTGAACAACTAAGATCACAACACTAGTCCAAAATGGTTATAATCCAAAAAGTACTAGTGATGCAACTCAATTGTACAAGTAGTAATTTACGTTAATTACTATATTAACATTGATGTCGCACCGTCGCTTAGTCAACTGTGTCTAGTTGATCAGCTCCTGATTCTCCTTCAGGTCCTGTAACAAGATTTAACATTCGGGGAGAATGGTAGTTGGGACTACCAAAGTGAAATTTGATTACAAATGTTAGTAAGTTAACAAAAAAAACTTCCACACAAGCTAATGATGCATGGATGACAGTAAAAGCATAAATGCATAATCAAATTCATAAGTAATTAAAGCATAACTTGGCGTACAACATAGCATAATTGACATAACTTAAATTGAAATATGAACTGAACTTGACTTGACATGAACTTGATCTGAAACTTGACTTAGCATGAACTTGCTCTGAAACTTGAATTAACATGAACATGATATGAAACTTAACTTATCATGAACTTGTTCTGAAACTTGACTTAACATGAAAAATATATACTCCACAGTTGTTGTGGCCCTATGTATTCTACATGTAAATACATACTCCACAGTTGTTGTGACCCCATGTATTTTACACAAACTTGACTTAACATGAAAAATACATACTCCACAGTTGTTGTGGCCCCATGTATTCTATGTGTAAATACATACTCTACAGTTGTTGTGGCTCCATGTATTCTACGGAAACTTATTCTTTAACTGCTTAAATACATACTCCACAGTTGTTGTGGCCCCATGTATTCTACGTGTCATAATTGCTGTGACTCCATACATAAGTAATCAAGATGAAACGTGACTGGAATACGAAAGGACTGAAGCCCTGACGTAACATAACGTGACTTGAAAATAACTTGAAATACATAACCAACTTGAGATAGAAATATTTCGTAATATGACATAACATATAATAGACAACATATTTAACATGACATACTTGCAACAGTGAATATTACATGACTTGACATACATGTAATAGATGACATACTTAGTATAATGTACTTGTAATGTACAGCAATACATGACAGAATATATTATATAACAGATAAAAACTGATGATAGAATAAATTTTGTATAACAAACAATTACGTGATGACTTGGCATGGCATGACATATATTATAACACACATATATACACTGTAGTTCCTTTACTTAGCACACATACATAGTAGACTGCTAGTAAGTTAAAAGCTAACTTACCTCGATCTCCGCGTTTCTTATAAAACCTCAAGTGCGATCACGAGGAACTGTAATTAGTGATTCTAAAAGTTAGCACTAAATCACTAATAACTTGAAATATGGAAAATACTAACTTAAAGAGTAAAATTTCCATTTCACTCTCTACATGTAGGAAAATGACCGTTTTACCTATAACTTAAGGATTTTGTATACTAACTTCAAAAGTCACCAAAATTTACATGCCTCATGTAAATTTTATCCTCAACTCAAATATCAATTTAGAAAAATTTAAAACTAATCACAACTATTAAAACTCCATAGGGCCGAAATTCCCATATGCTATTTCCATTGATTTTTATTTCCAACTTGTTTTGATCAACCTTTTGATCTATGACTTATAAATATGCGATCTTCAAACCAAACCATCACATGGTTTAAAAAGATGTCCTAAAACATATATAAGCTTCTAATTCAAGAACACATGGTTAAAAATTAACCAAAACATAAATTTAGCCAAGAACATCCACACTTTGACTTATTTGAATATCTCTTTGCATAAAATTTCATATATTTGAAACTAACATCAAATATATTTAAAATAATAATATAACATGTATATAAGATGCTTAGGATCCTCCAATAAAATTATCAAAGTCATTGGAATAGGTTTAGACCACCAAAGAGTTAAACTTTCTCAAAACAGAAACTGTTTTTCCTCTTCCAGTTTCTAAGTTTCTAAATCTAAGAAACTCTTTCATCAAAACCTTTAATCATACAAAAATCATCAACCAATAATCATATACACGTGTTAACAATACTCTATAAAAATTTCGGACCCATATCTATCCATTAACTTAGTCAAAAACTCCAAAGTATAATATATTCTCCAGTTTATCTCCCAGAATAACCTTTCTATAGTTTACATAATATTTGACTGACCAAATGATCTTCAAATGGGACAAATAAGATATCCACGTAAACTAGACTAAAAAAGAAACAACTTATATGAAAGAGACGTTATGATAAAACACTTAAAAAAGCTTCGAAATGGGCGTGCAAAAGAACTCCTAAAAGTTGTCCGAGAGAGAGTGTTTGATATTCTTTTAATGGAAAGTGTAAATGAAAATAATTTTGTGGGGAGGGGTGGCTGGAGATACTTATGGATGAGATATGGAAGAGATGAGACTGGAGTGAGAGTTAAGTGTAGGACTCTCTTACCCGGAATGAGAGTGGAGTGTAGGACTCTCTTACCTAATAATATCTACAAAAATCAACTCAAGATATTTTTACCCAATAATATCCACGAAATTAGCTTAAAATATTTTTATCCAATAATATACACAAAATTAGCTTAAGATATTTTTATCCAATAATATCTACAATTTTGAATAGACGTTTCACCCGAAATTATGAAAAAGTGTTATTGCGCCATAAGACCTTAAATAACCCTCCGAGTCTAATAGCACAAACCATAATACATTTTGACACTTCTAACTATCTCTAATAATCAAAAACACACTTCTGATACCATAGTAAATAATAACACTAACTATGTAGTTAGACAAAAACCTATATGATTAATGGATTCGTGAAAGCTTATAGAGTCTTCACGAGGTTCCTAAAGTCAATAGAAATTCCACAATTGAATTTCTAGCGGGCTGTTACAATTAAAGGTTTGAACTTTGAAAATATTAAAGATGATTGATTGTCATCTTTCACATGTGCATGTTTTATTTGAATATTTTCAAAAGTGATTGATACTTTTTTTGACTTATGCAAAAGGTAGATATTTTTGTTTGAAAAATTTGAAAAGTAAAGTGTGTTCATTTTGTCATATGCAAAAAGTAAAAAGATTAGGTTTGAAATATTTAAAAAGTAAAGTGTGCTCCTTTTGTCATATGCCAAAAGTAAAAGATTAGATTTGAAATTTTTGAAAAATGAATAATGTTGTCTTTGATAATTGAAAAAGAAGAACATTTTATTTGAATTTTTTGAAAAAATGAATGATGTTGTTTTTGACATATGAATCTTTTTAAATTTGAATATGAAGTCTCATATGCCTATAAATAGATCATTTGAAAGTTTCACATTTATAGTATCAAGAGCATATAACATTTATTCAAAACTTCCATTCTCTTTTTTCTAACCATTGAGCCTTAATTCTTGTTCATTTTGAGAGAAATATAGTTTGCGCTGTATTGTTCTTATTTCACTCATTGAGGAGTGTTTTTCTAATAACCTACTCACTATCAGTTCTTGTATCAGTAAAAGAGTGTGTATAACCCTTGTGCGTGTAGAAAATATTCTACATAGGAAATAGTTGAATCAACATGTGTCAGGTGATTGCAAGTGTAGAGAGTGTTCTGCACATATCCTTTGTAGCGGTGTTGTTCAAAGATGTAATAGGTTTCTATCTCCACCTGAAAGAGGTTGAATAGTGAATTTGAGGATTCTCAATAGGTAGCTTGAGGCGAGGACGTAGGCAGTGGGGCCGAACTTCGTTAACATATTGAGTTTGATTCTCTCTTACCCTTACTCTTTATATTTATTGTTGTTTCGTATTTTGTTTATATTTTATATTTGATTTATAATTGTTATTTTTTTTAAATACAACTCAATTTATCCACTTCTTGTGTTAGTCATCTGGGCAACAAAAAGGACTGAACAAGAAGTTATGCTAGTCATATAGACGTTGGATTGGCCACCTAATATATATTTTTTTTCTATTTATTGTTTTTTGTTTTTTAAATTTAATTCCTTTATGCCCATTTAGAAACTTAGATAATTGAAATTTTTCGATCATAATTTTTAATTTTGTTCCGTTCCAGTTATTTCGATCTAAAATTTTCATTTCAGTATATTATTTGGTACATTAATCTTCTCTATTTTATTTCATTCTAAATTTCAACCTGTTCCAATCATTTAAGTCAAATTCATGTCGAAATTGGCATTCCAAGTCCTATTCCACTCATGACAGTTTTAACGGTAGTTTTATAATTTTTTAAGTTTTGATGACATTTTTGTAAATTTAAAATTGATTATGATTTTAATTTTTTTGTAATTTTAAATATGTTCACTCATTCTCTCTCTCTCTCTCTCTCTCTCTCTCTCTCTCTCTCTCTCTCTCTCTCTCTCTCTCTCTCTCTCTCTCTCTTTTAAATATAATTATTTTTAATAATTTCTCAGTTTTTTTTTAATTTTTAATTTTGTTTCTTTATTTATTTTTTTGTCTCAACTCAAATTTGTGATTTTTTTTTTTAATATTGTAATGTATTTTCGTTTTATAATTAGTCAATTCTTCCATACATATATGCACACACGTATATATGCACACATACATAATACACACTTACATATACATGTATTTGTTATTTATCAATTTATATAGACATACATACATACATATATATATATATATATAGTTAATTTCGAAACAGTATATAAGAAAGTATTAATATTGAAATATTCTTTTCTAGTACTTAAATTGGAATGATATACGGAACAGAATTTAAAACATTGCTTTTTAACTCTTTAGAGTTAAGATCCTCTAGTGCCAGACATGAGAATAATGAACGTTCATGGTCAACTGAGTAGCCAACCCTTAGATGCGATGAATGGATGGTAATCTTCAGGTAGTTTCAATTACTATTTAAGCGCACCGTTGTATATGCATATCGGATTAGTACTCAAATTGTGTGTTTTTCTTGTGGTTGCTAAACTGGAATATCTTTGAAAGACAACTTAGGAATCGATTATAGCCCCGATTACCTTCTTTTGCTCGTGTATTTTGTGTCTTTAGAGCTTCGGTTGCTGCAGCAGATTCTTTCCCATAAATGAAGGAGAGCTGCTTTGTTCTTATTTAAGAATACTACAACCAAATGCTAGTTATGAGGTTTTGGCTGCTATATCCTGTATTAGACAGGCTGAGAATATACAAATAACCCACATTTACAGAATCAGCCATGAGACATTTTTCCGTGAGGTATATTTCTTCAAGCTCAAATTTGGAAGAGTTGGCGTAAATGTCTTCCTCAGTAACATATCCGGAGACTGGAGACCCTTGAGTACATTCTGCCTTATGTTGAGAGTTAAGTGGAGTTCATGACAAGTGGCAACGACAAGAAGCCAAGGTCATGTTGTAACCTGAGATCTGAGGTTTCTTTCATTTGTGTAGAGAACTTGCAAACAACGGATTTTCTGTGAATCATTCATTCACTCTCTTCAAGTCACCAAGGGCAGAAACTGTCCCCGGATGGTAGCACTATACTCACCTGGGATGGAAAGAACTGCAGGAGACAGTAGCAATCGAAGCAGACATTCCTGCTTTGTGGGGGTATAATGGATCCTCAGACATGTCATTCAGTTCCATGGTCCTATCATCCATAAAAGGGGGATTTGTAGGTGCCGGGAGGTGCTCATCCTCCTTTGTTAACATCTGCAGAACCTTTGACATTGTTGGTCGTAATGACTGAATCTCTTGGGTGCACAGAAGTCCGATATGCACCACTCTTAATACCTCATTCTTTATATTGCTGTTGTGGTGATTATGCAGCATTAGATTTGGATCATATAATCGCTCCACTGTCCCTGACTGAAAATGCTTCCATGTCTATTTTTCAAAGAATAGAAGGGTAGAAATAGGAGCATTTAATTAATCTTTCTACTCACAAAAACTGATGCTTATAAAAGAAGAGACCTATTTTTGGAAGGGTAAAGTATTGAAGCTTACTATTGTGACTAAGCTGTCTGAGTATTCTAAGTTTTTGCTCCTGTTGTTCTGCTTCCCAGTGACAATCTCTAACACAAGCACCCCAAAGCTGTACACATCGGCCTTTTCTGTCAATTGGCCATGGGCTAGGTACTCTGGAGCCATATATCCTCTATAAAGTTTTTAAAAGAAATCACTATTGTGTTCAGTACAAGTGAAAACAAACCTGTAAAACATCACTACTATTGTTCTATCACTAATGTATGTTCTTACACTGGGCTAAAATGTTGGTTATTTAGAAAATAATAGGCGTGAATTTTACATTCGTTTTTTAAAAGTAAATGAATTTTTAATTTTAAAGACATTCAATGCTTCAAAAATCAAATAGAGATATGATGCTTACAGTGTTCCTGCAATGGCAGTACTTATATGGCTCTTATCTTCTTGGAATGATCTGGCCAACCCAAAATCAGCAATTTTAGCACGGAGCCTCGAGTCCAGCAAGATGTTACTGGCTTTTATATCTCTATGAATGATTCTGATATTGGCGTTCTCGTGAAGATAGACTAAACCTTCTGTTGTCCCCGCAATAATCTCATGTCTCTTCTCCCAGTTCAGCACTTTACCTCTGTTTGTATCTGTCATTTTCATGGAAACATTGAGAATATTTAAATTGTTGATATCATACAGAATATCATCAACTTCGATATTACTCATATCATGGAGAGACATGAGTACAAGTAGCAGTGAGAGAATTCTTTCTTTTCTTTTCAAAACAGTAACTATTGTCTAGAAACCATCGTTGCTATCACGGTTTTTGCTTTTGAATCAAGTAATTACCAAAGATGAACTGATCAAGGCTTTTGTTGGGCATAAATTCATAGATAAGAAGGCTTTCAGGTCCTGAGCAGCTGCATCCCAATAAACGGACTAGATTCTTGTGTTCCACAGTGCTTATCATGTTAACTTCATTGTAGAAATCTGCCGCTCTATGTCTATTGTTAAAGAAGAGTCTCTTGACAGCAATCTCTCGTCCATCAGGCAGAATACCCTGCAATGGTGCAACGTGGGAAACAAATAAATCTCTGAAAACATAAGATTTGAATGATTTGAATTATATATTTCTTTAGGAGGGGGGAGGGTTAATGGGGTTAGGAAAGAAGAGAAACTACCTTATAAACTGTGCCAAATCCTCCTTGCCCAAGCTTGTTAGCATTATCGAAAGCTCCCGTAGCTTTCTCTACTGTGGAATATTTAAAGTTCAAGCTACTGTCATTAAGAACTTTCACCAACTTTTCTGCATCATTTGAACCTATGGATCCAGAAAGCAAAATAAAAATAAAAATTACTTATTTTGAACATTGTTAATAATCAACTTAAAAAGTTTTTTGTCCCTCTAGGTCAACGATGCATTGCGTAACAAAGTCCTTCCTAAACTTTTCGTTCATTTTAAGAACATGATGACACTCATGGAGGCTTTATAAAGTCAAGCATCTAGACTGCAATAATACTGGAGTAAAATATTGTTAACACCGATTATTAAAAGTATATATATGCTTAAACACTGTACAATGATTAGCAATGTTACCTCTTCTCTTCTTTTGTATATACCTGTGCTTCCAGATATATATACCAATAGTTATTCCAACCACCAAAACAACCACCGAACTAATAACTGAAACTACTATCACTATAGTGGTACCTGCAAAAGTTATTGATGGAAAACCCATTATCATTCCAAATTTACTACAGAAACAGTAATCTTGATGCAAAATGTTTGGTCACCTAGCATAATGATCCATCTTTGATCACCTTTAGTTCATTTACCTCTTGAATTTCCATTTCCCACTTCCTTGTTGAGGAAATCTCTGTCTGAGTACCTCATGAAGCAGCCAGTGTTCAGCGCTCGCCCCTCTGACCAAGGCAAGCACTCTAATATTGAAGCAGATGCATTGTCCAAGCATGCTCTGCAAGAACTTGCATTCAAAGTTCTCCAACAATCAGCCAACACATAAGCCGACTCATTCACTGTCCCAGGTACACCCACTTGTGCCCTAGCATAGCCTTTGTGACTTGGTGCAGCCTCAAGAGTATCCATCACAGCTCGTCTCACTGACTCTCCAAAGGTTGGGTTCTTCCTTGTTGTATTCCCACACACGGCCCTGTCACTGGGTCCTTTATACTCCTCAAAAAAGCTATAATTCTCAGACCTCATGAAGCAACCATCAAGGTAAATGCGACCCCCATTGTAAGGAAAGCACTGGGGAAGAACCGTGCGTGCCTCAGCATAGCATAATACACAGTCAAGCAATGAGAGATCCCCATAGCACTGGGCAAGGCCAAAGTTAGAATCAGGGCCTGAACCTGTTATAGCTACTCCAAAACCTGAAAGTCGCATTTGATCACTGATATTTCCCATTGTAGCAACAAAATTTGGAACAAAAACATTGCTATTGTGCTCAAGTTGGTTGCCACACGTAATTTCGACTGTTTGGGTTCTTGGATCTCCAACTGTTGTTTCCAGTAGAAATACAGTCTTGATAACAAGGAAAATAACATATCGACAAGGGACAGGAGGGTATTCTTTCTTCATTGTGGTATTAGTTAGGATCTGTATTGCTATGTCTGATATCAATCGTGTGGCAATTCAATAGCGAATTCCAGAAGTAGATCTGTGGCAAGAAGAATACAGAAGTCATTGTGGACCCTTAAAAGCATTTAACATGTAGTATGAAACGAGGATAGAAAATTTAATCGGGAAAAAGAATGACAATTACATGCAACAAATCAAGCGAGACAAACATTTCTAATATTGATTATGTGACTGGTGGTGTCAACCCAGGCAGGCCACATCTTTAGCGTTTTCAATAATAAAAGGCAGCGAAACTCAAGATAAAAATAATAAAGATATTGGTGGAAAATAATTAATCCAGAATAGCATAGAGGTCTGAAACCGAAAACCAAAAGCATATGAAACAGTAACAGCTTTTGATTTTATTGGCACCGTCCTTTGAATTTTGAACATATGGGATTGCCAGCATCCCAAGTCAAAAAGGCACATATTGGATTAGCATTGTACACGTGTGATAACTGCACCGTCAACTTCAGAAGTCATCTGGCTTTACGGTCTGAAAATCACAGCCAAATCAAAGAAGAAAACCACCCACCATATTCCGATATATTTTTTTTTTTTTAAGAACATATTTTATTAATTTGCACCTTAAGCTACCAAAACTATCAAATTACAGATTAAACTACTCACTTGAGCAATTTACACATTCAATTAAGATTTGATTGTTAAGATTTAACGACATGCCTATTTTTCATTAATATGAACAGTTAGATCCTAACCGAGAACACAAATTGTCAACTCTTGTAGTTTACGGCTCAAAATGAAAATTTTGGTTTAGGAATTAAGAAAACGATGAGAGATTGGTAACTAAAATGTAGTTTTTTGTCTTTGGAAAAACTCTGGCTCGCTCACATCAGTATAGTGTAAGATTCAAAAGTAGAAAGCTCTATTTTTTTTTTTTAAGGTAATCAATAATATTACCTACTGATAAATATGTGGAGTTAAGGTGCTTCCCTAAAAAGAATGAATGTGGGGACGAGAGGGAAATAATGAGAGACCCCACTGACCAAAGGCCCAATAGACAGTCGCAGGTCGGACCCATAAAAATCAATGCCTTTCCCACCCCACAACCACCTCCAATACATATCCGATCCGATTGGCGCCCCCACCAATATGGCCGTCGGCCGCCGCCCGACACTTCAATGCATACCACCGGCCGACACAAACTGTTTCATCTACGAAATCCTTTACAGAAATATGAACGGGTGGGGGATTCAACCTTTGCAGATACATATAAAGAACATAACAAAGCATTTATATAAAATCACAACTTATATGTATGTATGTATGTATATGTAAATTACTAGAATTTAGAGACGGCTCGCTTCTCTAGCGTTTGTTTTGAGTACCTCAATCATGTACACGATAAATGCATTAAATCCAAAGCTATAACAAACAGAGTATCCGAATTAACAAAACCATTCCATTAAAATGACAGTACGATTCGAGATATTATCGAAATTTGGATTCTGGGTAATAAAAAAAAAGACGAGCAATAAAGAAAGAAATAAAAAAGCTTTAGAGCGATGGTAAAGGTTAGATTAGAGTAGTCACCGTTCTTGGCGTCGGAGTAGCTGAAACTCGGATTCCGGAATGAAGTCGAGGCTGGCTTGGGAGGTTTAAGTAAGAAGAAAAGGGAGGTGAAAGCTAAAACAATTGAATTGGGTAAATACAGAAAAAGTCATACAAAGATATTTCCTCTGAATTCAAAGTAGAACGGAACTCTAGGATAGGAGTGTGGTGGGGTCAACGCGGTTTCGGATCAAGAGTCTGAAGGCGCCTTTTTTCTCATCATTCTCGTCCCCTTCACCGGGGAAGGTTTTATTTTTTATTCATTGCAGACCATTCTACCCTTGCTTTGTGTTTTGAAAACTTTTGATATGAAAATACAATTTAAAACAAAAAAAAAAAAAAAACCAAAAAACCCTCAAAAACTATAATAATTGTTTGAAAGTTCCAAGAAAAAGAAATAAACCTAAGGGAGTAGTTTACCGTCGGTTGGATATAATTTAAATGAAATAAAATGAGATATTTTAAATAATAATAAAAATTTTTTAGTTAAGATAATATGAAATAGTTTGTATAAAAAATATTTATTTAAATAATGAGATGAGATGAGATAGTTTTTAATTTTTAAAATTTAAAAAATGTGTAGTTCTCATTATTTTATGATGTGTGAATTGTGCATTGTTTATATTCAGTTCATGTCAGAATTGCATTGTTTATGTACTATTCATTTAAGGTTGGCACTGTTTATTTACTGTTTATTTAAGTAGATATTTTCAAAATTTAAGAGATGAAATATTGTGTTTGGATAGTCAAAACTACTATACATTATAACTCCAAATAAGATATCTTCATCTGTATTAACTAACCAAACCGGGCCTAAGAAAAAAAAGGTGATTTTTTTTTTTTATCTTTTATCTTTTTTGTTTTCAAAATTATCTTTCTATGCATTATTTTCAAGAAAAATGGAAAGGAAAATCAAAATGCTTTCAACTTATTTAATTAAATGGTTAAATTGTACCCGAATTTCTTAAAGTGAAAAGGAAATTTAATATGGACTCTATAATCTATTAAATGGATTAGAAACCCCCAAACTCTAAACTCTTAAATTTGACGTCCAATTTGTATTGAATTTGTAAGTTCTATATATGAAAAAAGAGTAAAAAATACTGATAGATGAGTTTGATATAAACAGTGTCATGAACAGTAAAATTTCTTAATCATCACGTTAAAATCCCATAACTCACTTCCCGTAGATAGTCATTTAATAATAATAATAAAAAAAAAAAAACTCTCAGCCCCACTTCCAATTTATTTATAAGAAAATTCGGTCCAATCTTTATTTTAAGGTAAGTACATATAAACGAATTCACAAATCGATTTATATATTATTATTGTCTTCATATTCAAAATTTTAAAATTTAAATTAATATTATTTTTATTAAAATTTAACTTTTTAACTAATATAAATACAAGTATTAATACACAAAATCACTTATAATAGATTTTTCGGTCAAAGAATGTAGCGTTTCCTTGACTTCAGGTTTGCATAATTATTTTTTAACCTCGCAAGCAAGTTTGACTTAAGGGGCTCTCAATTATTTTAAAAAGCATTGAAGTTGAAAAAAAAACAGAGCATCGACACTCAAAATCAATAATGGGCTTGAAAATGGGCACACCTGCTTTACCATGATTACCAACTAACGTGTGGGCAGGGCAGCCCAGGGTTTCTTCAAACTCACTTTCCGTTATCGTATTGTCGGTTTTTATTTGGCTACTCAAGACTTTTGTAACTTTGTTTTTGCTCATCCAAGCAATTGGGTTTCCTTAGCTGTTTTCCACCACAAGAGATTGAGGTTGGTTGTGAATTGGCAGAAGCTCCACAAACATGCAGGTGAATCATTCATACATAGCGAGTAGAGAGTTTAAAACATCCAACATTTTTTTCATCTTCGTTTTGCGAGTGCCAATTGAACGGTGAAAAGGTTGGTTAAAACCTTGCGAAGAAGACAATGGAAGGAACCAAAGTTTTGAGTTCTATTTGGTGACCATTTCGATTAAGGCACTAGAATTAAATATTTTGATATCAATACCGTTTTAAGATAGTATATATATATACACACACTAAGCAAAGTCCATTCAAAAGTATATCAAGTTATTAACCCAGAGATAACTTCAAATTCATTTTTAGAGATCAAAGGATTTCAATTTAAAGTTGTGATCATATTAATTTTGTGTACTAATCCAGCCCAGCCCCATGTGCAATATGCCAGTAATAGCAGCATACCAAAAGTTCTAGGTTTTTATAAGTTGCAAAATTAGCAGGATTGATTTTTCTTGTTCTCACATTGTCGGCACTAGGTATTTCATTTTCCATTCGAGAAAAGGAAGATTTAAGAGTCAAAGACAAGAAATGGGGGTCTTTAGATTTTAGAAGGAGAATGGTGGAGTGACAATGACGAAAAGGCCAGTAGTTTCACAGTAATTACAAAAATGCCATGGTCCATGCCCCAGTTTTTACTTTTTGGACCGAAATATAAATTTCGTTCGATGCATTGAAAATTGATCAAAATTTGATCCGGTATGGAACATCTACCTTCATCGTGCTAGATACAGTTCCAACATGGAAAATTCTGGCCATTTCTATCGGAATGGGACGGTAATCAAAACTTGGAAGGAACACTTAGCCTAAAGTTATCGAGATGGGTACTACATTTTTATATATCTCCAAAATAAATCTTTATAAGGCAATATACAAGATAATCTTACAAATCCCTATAACTATGCTAGACTTTATAGAGCTAGAATACAAAAGGTGATGTTGACTTAATCTTGCCAAGTTTGTCCGATCTAGTGGTTATGTGTAAAATACTTTAATCATCCTGTGTAAAACCAACATTTATATAATATATATATATATATATATCACCACAAGAAAAATAGATATTTATGATTAATTTTTTATATTGAAAATGACTATTTGCAATGAAAATATATTTATTTTTACTGAAGAGATTGGCAATCTAGAAAGTAGATGGAACAAACTGAGCATGAAGAACACCTGCAGTAACTTGCTCATGTAAAAAATGATAGTCAAGATCAATGTGTTTCGATCGATTGCAAGAAATGGGATTGAAGGACATGAAAATAGCACTCTGATTATCACATAAGATCATAGCAGGGGCCATGGACAGATTAAGATCTTGGACAAGATGAGAGAGCCACATGAGCTCGACAGTAGTTAGAGTGAGGGCCCGATAAACTTGGATTCAACACTAGAGCGAGATACAGTCGGTTGTTTCTTGGCACTCCAAGAGATAATATTACGACCAAGAAAAATAGCGAATTCGAAAGTTGAACGTCTAGTGTCTAGGTAACCAACCCCATTATCTTCAAAGTAGGCTGGTAATTTATGTTTACTTTTAGAGTAAATTGTGAGACCAAATTGAAGGGAACCTTTAAGATAACGAATAATTCACTTGACAGCTTGATAATGAGTCTCTGTAGGGGCATGCATGAATTGACACATCGTATTAACAATATGAGCAAGATTAGTATTAGCGATCTCCAATATATATTGGAGGGTACCAATAATGGAGCTAAAGTGAATGAGATCAATATAGGGAAAACCAATAGCAAAAAGATGTTGTCCCACTACCAAAGGCGTAGAAACGGGTTTGCACTCAACCATGGACACATGCTCAAGAAATGTCAAGGCCATGTTTGGATTGACTCAAGGATTAGCCATGTGGCGTGGAATAGACTTCAATATCCAAAAAAATAATGCAAGTTGCCATGGTCTTTCATGGCAAGTTGGGTGTGAAGACGAGCAATAAAGTTTTTAAGAAGACATGAATTGCTCCCTGTTAAAACAATGTCATCAACATATAATAGTAAGTAAAGAGTGCCAATTTGGTGCTGATAAATGAAGAGGGAAGGATTGTCATGACTGCAATGAAAACCAAGTTTTATGAGAAAGGTGCTAAAATGATGAAACCAAGTCCGACGAGCTTGTTTGAGGCCATAAAGTGCCTTGTTGAGACAACACACATGATTAGGATAACAAAGATTAGCATAACAGGGAGGTTGATCCATATAGACTTCTTCATTAAGATTGCCAAAGAGGAGGGCATTCTTGACATCAAGTTGTCGAAGTGACCAACTAGAGCTGACAATAAGTGATAAAATAAGTTCGATGGTTGTAGCACGCTGGTGGTATGATACTAATCTGCCTCAATGTATCTCAATCCAAGTTTTATCAAACAGTTATCGATGCCATGATTGCCATCGGACCAGGATTCAAGAGTAATTCTTTATATGAGTTGAGAGGAAATTTATTAAAGATGGTTGTGAATGAGATTCAAGATTAATTGTAACAAATTAAGATGGTTTGGAATGAAACCGGTTGTTCACTAATGGCAGATGGTTCGACAAACTAGAAGCAACAATCAATAATCAGCTTTCTAGTTTATTGTCCGAAAGATATAATGTTCTTGAAGTCTGTTTATACATCTGGCCTTAGAAAAAATGCTGAAACGTGTTTAATATCTTTGATGAGGTTGTTCAAGAAATTGGAGTTGAGAATCTTGTACAGTTCATAACGAACAACGATGCAAGTTATAAAGCTGCGGGAAAAAAGTTATAGCAAAAGTATGGCTCTTTCTACTAATCCCCTTGTGCAGCTCATTGCATAGACTTGATGTTGGATAATTTTTCTGGTTCAAGACATTTTTCCCTTATTGATGATACTATAAAAAAGGTAAAAAAGATAACAAAGTTAATCTATAACCATGGTTGGGTTTTGACATTGATGAGAAAAGATTTCACCGAAAGTCATGATTTGTGTCGTCCTGCAATTATAAGGTTTGCGACAAATTTTATAAGTATCCAATGCTTGGTCTTGTTTAAAAAAGAATTCAAACAAATGTTTATTTATGATAAATGGATTGCATCTAGTCATTCTAAGAGCAACATAGGGAATGAGATAGTTTGGATTGTTTTAGAAAATCTCTTTTTGGGCTCAATGTCAATTTATTGTTAAAGTTAGTGAGCTTTTATTTTGTGTTCTACGACTTATTCACGGGGATGAGAAGCCTGTAATGAGATACTTGTATAATGCAATGGAAAAAGTCAAAGAGAACATAAAAGCAACATGCAATAATAAAGTTAGTGTATTCAGTCCATTCATTAGGATCATTGATTCTAGATGTGATAAGTAGCTTTACAGTTCATTACATACAGTGGGTTATTTTCTTAATCCTGGAATTTATTATAGCCCTAGCTGTAAAAATAAAAATGATGTTGTAATAGACTTCAACAGCTGTGTTATTATGATGGAACTTGATCCCGATAATCAATAGAAGATCATTGTAGAACTTGACTTGTATAAGAATTCAATAGATGAGTTTGGATATTCTTTAGCAATCTGCCAACGTGATAAGATTAATTCAGGTATTATCATTTATCAATATCATTTGTTAAATAGTGTGATTTTGTACTTTTAAATTTTATCTTATTTTATTTTTACTTGCATTTAATTAATAATTTATAATTGCATTATTGTTATAGTTGCATGGTGGACCCAATTTGATTGCGAGGTTCCAACGTTTCAAAGGTTTGTTGTTCGAGTACTAAGTCAATGTCGTAGTGCAACTGATGTGATGAGTAAGTTGGAGGGGGTGTGATGAGTGTGCGAAAGTACATTTTAAATACCATATTATTGGATTAAAATGCTAAAATGTGAATAAAAATTAATGTGTATTTTAAAATTGAGTTTCTATTTATTTTAAGATATTTCTAAGCAGATTTTTATGTTTAATTTCAAAGTTTATAAAAGAACAAGTCAAAACCCAGTCAAATTTAAATGAGGACTTTCATGGGGTTTGAGAGTAATTTGGATCAAGAAAAAAATGACAGTCCAAATCTGAAATTCGATAAGAGACAGTCTAGACATATTTTAATATTTTAATCGTAACTTTCTACTCACATATTGGATTGATGCGATTCTTAATGAGTTGGAAATCTATCTTAAGGGACTATAAATTTGTCTCTAATAAGGATTTCCAAATTTAAATTCCAGAAGCATGTACGTTACTATCAAAATGAGTCCTAAAATTTAGGTGATTTTTTTATATGAGAATCATGAAAACATTAGAGTTTCTTTCCTAATCTATATAAGTATATCATTAATATGAAATTGAGGGGGAGAACAAGCATCGCCGTGGTGAGAGGATGGGCTGAAGAATGAAGAGACGAAATTAATTTTCGTGGCTGCCGTTTGCTTTATTTTTCTCTTGAGATTTTTGTTGTCTATTATATTTATGGGTAACTAAATTCTCAAGTAGAGATAGAGATGAACTTACACATTAGATGATATTTTTAATTTATATATTTGATTTTCAATTACTAAAATTCTTTTTTTTTTTTTATCATTCTCAATTCACTGTTGATGTTTTCTTATTCGAATAATCATAGAATTTATTCTGTTTATGGATTCAGTTATATTTTTTTTATTGAATGGATTAGTTCTTTGATTATATTTAGATCAATTATTTATCTATATTGATTTAATTTTTTACTGCAATACCATTCCCTAAATATATTGTTGTTATTGGATTTTCTCAATAGTGATAATAATCTACATATTTTAAAAGTGAAAAATGATTTTTCAAAGGGTTACATTTGATTTATAAATCTATATATTCCAATTGGAAATTTTGAGAATTGAGTTCCTAATAAGTTATTTAATGAATTAAGAATAATTAAAATATCGAATTTGTGTAAGGAATTCCCAACGCTTTACTATACATCAAATTTGATAATTTTTTCGTTAGTCACTTTACTTCACTTTAATTTTTATTTTCTATTAATCATTTAATATTTTTATTTAATTTCTTTATTCTTGCTGCTATTTTTTTAATTTATCTCTATATGACATCGACGCTTCAAAATTATTCTGTAACTACTTTATTATTCTTTTAACTTAACCAATACCCTTAATCAAAATCCAATTATGTTTACTGGACTCTCGCAGCGACAAAAATCCACCTGTTTAAATGCCCTTATTTATAACTAATTTTATCAGCGTTTATGCTCTACTGTAGTTTCTTTGTACCAAGGACAAGTTTATCAATGAAGTCTAATATTTCAGAGAAAAAAATAAAAAATAAAAAAAAATAAAAAAATAAATAAAACTTAAAAGTGAATGCTACCAAACATATTCTTGAATATTCCTCCTCCATAAATCGTGAGAATTAATTGGCTATAACTAATGCTATATGGTATACTATTGTTTCGCTACGATTATACCGTGTTAACGTGTCATTATTCAGTAACAATTAAAAGCATCTCCTTTGTTTTGAAATGACGTGTTCAAAAGTTCTTGCATAATGTTGCGTCATCACAACTTGATGAGAATAATATGAGAACGGTGCTTTCTGATTGGTTGAAATGCTCAATGGGTAGGATGTGATATGTACAACCTATTCAACCTTTGGTGCGTGTCATAGATTCACATGTCCAAGTTATGCGTCCGTAAATGATTGCAGGTGTTTGAGTCGTACGTTGGGATTCTGAAGATATTGCTTTAGATATTGAAACTGAAATTAACAATGGAGTAGTAGATCACTTTGCACCCTATTATATTCAAATTAATGGTCAACGCGAGATGTTACAATCAGCTACCAAAAATTGACCCTTCTGGAAAACTATTTCAATGTGCTGCTAATACAATGGATAGAAAAGAAAAATTCTACTTCCAGGCGGAGTGAAGAATATGCCTTCCACATTGCAAAATTTAATTTACAAGATAAGTTTAAAAACTAAATACATCTCTATATCGACTTGCAAGTAGAAGCTCAATAGAAAATCATGTAGACAAGAACATCAAGCTGGCAACAACATCAGGGGAAATGGGTCACCTGTAAGAGTTTTAAGGTACGGGAATGAATAATGTACAAGATGAGAGGAAGGAAAGTGTTTCATCTGGGCACAATCTCACTTTCCGTCATATTATTCCCTGAAGAATGAGACTGGGACCCGGGCTCAAAACTGTAAGTTTTAGGTGGTATGTATTGGTGTATCTCTGCAATACTAGAATTAAGAAACGGAGGCTGTGTTGGCTGAGAAATTTCATGACTATCAGTTAACATTTTCACAACTGTGGACATTGCTGGCCGCAGCTCTGCAGAAGCCTGTACACATAGGAGTCCTATTTTAAGCAATCGAGATGCCTCCTCTTCTTGAAACATGCCCTCTAAATCTCGATCAACAGCTTCAGAGAGCCTGCCAGTTCCATGAAGGTTCCAAACCTTTTTGTCAACCAAAAAGGGTAAAAAAAGGGCGAGTTAGGTTTCAGGCTTGAAATTAGATGAGAACAATTTCTCACCAAAGCATGAATGAGAAAATAGCCAAGTGAACAGATTTACCATTTGTAGCAGAGAATATGAACTCTGAGAGAAGGCATTGTTTCTCTTTCCGCATACAACTTCAATTACAAGAACACCAAAACTGTAAATGTCTGCTTTCTCAGTCAATTTGCCACGAACAACATACTCTGGAGCCATGTAACCTCTACAGATGCAAATATGACGAACTCTAAATCAAAGATGAATATGAAAGTACAAATAATATGTTTAATACTTCATATCTGTAGGGATGGAGGTCAATCTTTGAATAGAACATTAGGTAGACTAAATAGCACTTGCGATTATTGTTCCTTTTCTTTTTTGGTCATGAAGGGTAACTTACAATTAACAGAAAAGACTTGGAATAATATAACAAATATTTGGTCCTAGTAAAACTAATATTTGCTTCATATACTTGTAGCATTTATCTATATAGTACATCCGAGCGCTTATCAAAATACACTACGTAAGAACTCCATGTGTTGATTTACATGTGGAAGTTCTTGAATGAGGCATTCTTTGATCACAACCTGTAATAAATTAAATATTGAGGTCTCCTAGACTTTTAAAATTATAAATTTTTTAATATTTATTGTACGACCTTTCGAATTATTTTAAACTTAAATGATGAAATCCATAGTCATTTAATGCAGAACTGGATAATGTGACTCAAAAGGAGCAAAGCTACTGCTTTGACAATTATATATGTTTAGAGAACTACTACAAACACAAAGAGATGATCCAAAATAAACCTACAAATTAATCTGGTTTCATGAAATCCGTTAGATTTGCTTTGTAATAAAAGTAACTTTACAATCTGACGTACCGCATCAAGTCACATAAGTTTGTGGGTTTACTTGTGTATAATCCATTTGCGGTTAAAGTATTTTCAATATCTTTATGTATATAGCATAGATAAAGGGGGTTTTTAGACAACCTTTTATGACTATGAAAGATGCGGATGAAATTAATCATAAGTATGATAAACGCTACCCTAAACTAAAGAATTCAAGCACTTACAGTGTGCCTGCAACGCCAGTGCTGATGTGAGTCTTATCTTCTGGAAATAACCTAGCAAGTCCAAAATCTGCAATCTTTGCTGCAAAGTCCTCATCAAGCAGGATATTTCCCAATTTAATGTCTCTATGAATGATCCTTATCCTCGATTCCTCATGAAGATAGGCTAAGCCTTCAGCTGTACCCAGTATGATCTTATACCTCAGCTCCCACCTTAGCATCTGAACATTCTTTTTACCTGAATCATACCAAAAGACAAGTAGAAGAGCTGAATAAGAAAGAGCAATTGTCTTTCATAAACCGGAGTTCTAAACCGGAGTTCAAGGTTAGATTACAACCAGAAAAGTAATCGTGAAGGCTTTGATTCGGCACATATTCGTAAACAAGAAGGCTTTCAGGGCCTGTGATGCTGCATCCTAGCAACTTAACAAGATTTTTGTGATGGATGTCACTGATCAAATTGACTTCATTAAAAAAATGATCCACCCATTGCCTTGTATTGAAGAAAAGCCTCTTGATGGCAACAACCTTCCCATCTGGCAAAACTCCCTACTTTGACACAGAAATGTATGGAGTTAATTTCATGTGCGGAAAATCCAATTCTCCAAAATGAAAGTTCACGAAAAACCTGAAAATTACTTTGTAAACTGCACCAGATCCTCCTTGTCCCAGCTTATTGGAGTCGTGAAAGTAATTTGTGGCCCTTTCAAGAATTTCATATGAAAAATTGAGTCTGGAGTTGTTCACCGTGGTTAAGAGAGCACCTAGTTGCTTTCTCTCTGAAAATGCCAGATCAAAGTAAGATAAATGTTACCTTAAATGCTCCAATCAGAATCTTTCGGAATATCAGATCTTAAACATGGTTACCTCTCCTCTTTTTGAGCACATTCTTCCTCACAATGAAAACAACCGTTGCTATAACCAGCACAAAAGCGAAAGCAGAAGATGTTGCAGCCAAAGTAACAGCCAAGTGGCGCCCTGAAACAGATTAACATATCACCCTTTGACCATCATTAGTCAGAATAGAAGTCAAGCATTTGTCAAACAAAGTAATCACGGGCATTGCTGAGGTTTTAATTACGTAAGATGAACAAAATGACTGACTCAGCACCTCATCAGACACCCTTCAGTTCCTGCAATCTATATCTATCTGAGTTGCAACGTGCATAAACCGTCACAGGAATTTCTGTTCAAGATTTAATGACTGCAGAAGTACTGAAACTCAAAATTATTCAATTTGACTCCACTCTAAAATTAGTAAATCATTAAAATCCCAAACTCCAAACAATCTAAGCTCCCCAATCATGTACCGAAGAAAACAAAAGGAACCAGGGAAAGTGATTTAACTTCAATTTCTTCAATTTCACATTTCAGTTCCCTGAAATGGTGGAACTGAATCTTGATTCTGCTAGTTATAGATCAGGAGTATGAGGACTGTAAGAAGAGTTGCACGAGGAAAATACTAATATCTTTTATTTGCTCCGACGAAGGAAAGAAAGAAAAAAACAGAGAAAATTCAGGGGAACCCTACTGATTACCTCGATTACTTTCTTCAACAGGCTCACTCGAATTGAAGTAGAACTTTTGGGTCGAATACCTCAAGTAACAACCAGCGTTCAAGGCCCTTCCTTCTTCTTTTGGAGCACACGACCCAATCTTAGCCGACGCATTCGCCAAGCACTCCGCGCAAGCAGTACCATTAACAAGTTCCCAACACTGAGCCAAACCAAAAACCGTGATATTTCCTTTGGTCACAGACCCCACAGAGAACCCATCATTCTTAGGCGCTACCACGCTCAGATTCCTCACCAAATGTTTAACATTCGAGCTGAAAACAGTATCATTCCCAACGAAATCTTTGGTCGCACACACGGTCCTGTCTTCCAAACTCACAGTCTCTGTAAAGAAATAGTAGTCATCGTACCTGAGAAAACATCCGTCATAGAAAAGCCTGCCGCCACGGGTGCCTAGTTGAAAAGGGAGACACCTGAGGACCTGGGTCTTGCACTGGGCAAAGCAGACGTTACAGTCCGTTTGTGAAAGATCCTTCATGCACTCACCAAAAGCGTAAACCGTGTTATTGCCAGTGCCGTTCACAACGGCCGCGTATCTTTGGGTGGCAATCAGAGGGGTCACGGTGTCCATGGATTCCAGGAAGCTCGCTACGAAGGTTCGCCTCTCTGCCGTTGGGGCAGTTCTGTTGGAGCATACGCGAGCAGCCTCTGTAGCTCTGGGATCGGAGAGACAACGATTTACAAAGAAAAATAAGCATAGGATTGTGGAGACAAGAAAGGACGGATTAGACATCGAAGCTGGATGAAAAAGAATGAAGGGAAAAAAAAAAAAATTGCTCGGCTTCTACTAAACCTGCTCTTATATGAGGGCGTTTGTTCTGGTGTTTGGGAAGCGAGAAAGACTTGCGTGTGTGAAAATGTGTTTGACCATAAATCAATGGTGGGTTGCCTTCAAAAGTCGTACAATGTTTCAAGCTTTCCGCTTCCATGTTCGATGACAACAGGAAACAGAGGATCCAGTTGGGTCCCGCCGCACGCAACCCGCAGGATCTAGTCTTTAACTCTGACCGACATTTCGTCCATGGTAGGAAAATGCCAGAGAGAATCTTCAAATTTATCGTTCATGTTCATGTATTTTAAATTTTTTATTTAATAATTAAGAAAATAATTGTAAATAAAATGATATATTTAATAATTAAAAACATTTAAAAGAAAATAAAAAAATAAACAATAAAAGTAAATGCTGGCGGCCCGCTAGCATGACCCTTGGAGCAATAGAGAGACAGATAAGCTAACTGTCCCACTGGTTGTTAGGTGGATACAGCATCTTTTTGTCATTAAAAACGTAACTGGAACTGGAAGTCCTTTTTTACGGGTAGTCCTTGCCAAGCGGTGTCAGTGTATCACAGGATAATTTGACGTGGATTAAGTTGACTTAAATTTAATATAGATTAATTTGAATCTTAATTCTTGATTAATTCTCAAAAACCCTAATCAATTCGCATAATATAAATCATTTTTATTTTTAAATTTTATAAATATTTATTATTGTTAGATTGTAATATTAATATTAATATTTAACTACTTAATATCTCAAATTATTAATTTTTTTATTAATATGTAATTTCATTTTATAAAAATATTAATATTTTTGTATATTATTGGTTTGAATATTAACTATAAAATATTTTATGATGAATCAAGTTATAACTATGAATGATTTATATAGTTATTACTATATTTTATATGAAATTATTTTAATTGAATCAAAATAAATATACAATCAATTTAACCTATTTATATGAAACAGATTAAACAGGATGTGTTCAAGTTAATGCATGTTATGTCGTATCACATGTTATTTATATGAGTTATATTAGGAGTTTTGGGTTTAACATGTTCAGGCCAATACATATGTACTAAAATTCATAACTTGACATGACACGAAAACCTTAATCTTAGTATCAATGAGATAAGAATCAATTGGCATAAGGTACCCTCATCCTTAGTGTGTTTTGTTAACAAATTCATAGTTAGGGGTGACTATATAGAACGATTTATGAACTAAACATGAATATAACATGAATAAACGACTTTGGGTTTGATATAAATGGGATTGAATCAAAATAGGTTGATTCACTAAGATGCAATTAATAACTAGTCAATTATAGGCCAACCTCAACCTGTATAAGACCAATAAATTCTATTTTCAAATTCTATGAGTATTTAGTTTTATATGCATTTATTGTTGTTTAAATGTAATATTAATGTTAATATTTGACTACTTAATTATTTTATGTAAATATTAATTTTTTTTATATATTATTAGTTTGGATATAGATTACAAAACATCTTATTTTAAATTTAGCAGTAATTGTTAATGATTTATATAATTATTTATATATAATATATGAAATCATATTAGTTTGGTCTATATATATGGAGTTAATTCAACTCATTCATTTGAAACAGAGAACTGCTTCCAAGCGGTCGGTCTGCTATTCGTAAAATAACAGCCTCCCACTTACAAGCTGCCACGTTAGAAATCACACTAAATTAAACCTACACTCGTGCACATAGAATAGACAATATATCTACTCTAAACCGCATTCCACTCTCTCTCCCTCTCTCTCATCTTCTTCTCCCCCCTTCCGAATGCCTCCTACGTGCACCGTTCTCCCTCGCGAATAATCCTCTCTAATTTTCTTATTTCTCCTTTATATACTCCATGGCACAAGACCCATTTCTCCTCCATTAAAATCCTCCACCCATAATTGTTGTGATGCATATGAACGGCCGAAAAGGCAACAACACCCATTTCTCCGCTAGTACTGATGGTGCTATTGCTTAGCAGTGAAATTTCCTGCAACCTTTAACTTAGTGAACGATTCTCTAATTCACTCGTCTCATTGACTCGGTGTAATTAAGTAAACTCGTTCTCTATATTTTCTACATGTACATCTAAGGTTTTATTGTTTCCAAGTGATCATTTTATTTTATTGTGTTCATTATTACCATTATTAATATTTTGAATTTGATGTATACTTTTCCCAATTTCATGGTCTGGAATTTTGACTAGTAAATGTTGCGCGATCAATTTCTTGTTTCTTTTGCACCAGTTTGAGTAAAATTTCTTCTTTCTCGATGTTTGAATTGTTTTAATATACTTGGTGTTGATGATCAGGAGTTTATTTTATTGTTTTGGGGGCGTACATGCAAAAAGAAATGGATTTAGTGTCGGATTGCCAGGTACATACATCGATTGGATGTCGTAGTCCAGTTGTTAATTGTCTTCTTGAGGGAGAATTAGAATGGATTCTACAGTAAAGAAAGGTGAAAGAAAATAGAATCGTGCATACACATGCATGTATAGTTACAGTGAAGAGGCTGCCATTCTCTTACAGCTGCAATGATGCCTTCTAGTGGATATTGTCACGATAAATCTTCAACTGATTTGTTTCAAGCGGAAAGCAGAGTAAGAAGATGAAGATGTGGAAATCGGAAGAGATGAAGGGGCGTTAGACAGAGTGGGTCACTGGAGATGAAGGGGAGATAAATGAAGTGGGTGGAGACGGAGTGCGAAGGCTGCGAGAGTGGGTCGTGCGATTCCTGGAGAGGTGGGTTTCATCTTTCATGGAGAGGGGGGTGGGAAACGAGAAAGGAAATTCCAATCTGATGCAGTGCATGATAATATTATTGTGATAGAAAGTCTACGTGTCACTGTATTATTGGTGGGCTGTTATTTGGACTTAATAAGCTCGACCGGTTTGCAGGATTTCTCTTTGAAACATATTAAACGGTAGAGACAAGTTGAACGAGTTGTATTCAGATTAACTTAATAACAGTTAATTATTAAAATAGTTATGTGGGTTATATATATAAGTAGTGTTATATCTATAAAAAAATTACATAAAAATAATCTTATAAATTGATATGGTTTTATCTGATTTATCATATCTATTTTATAATAAAAATAATTTTATAATATGACAAACTATATCAAATTACATTAATTTATAAAATTATTTTTATATAATCTCTATATAATTAAAAAAATTTTCTATATATATTGTGTTATTTATATGGATTCTCGTTAGAACTTTAAAATTTGAGTTGATTAATGGGTCATAATTGAATTAATTTATATAATTTAATAGAAAAATTCTATTTATAGTCTCTATTTAAAGATTGTATATACATATTTTTTATTAAATAAAAATAAATATTATTTTATGAAAAATATTTTTATAATTTTAAAAATTTTAAAGATAAAATACAGTCTTATTTATAGATTATAAGCAACATTACTCGTAATAATAAAATATTTTAAGAAGGGTTGAGTATTGTCAACGCACAAACACAGCACTCGTAGAGGATTTGAAACTGACACCTCTACTCGTAGCTCGTCCTCACCAATAACTTCCAACTTTTTTTTGTTTTTTTTACAAGAAGATATTTGTCGTTCAACCATCACACGTCGGCTACAGAGTATGCTTGTTTAATAACAATGAGATAAAAACAATAAATAATTTATAAATAATAATAAATTAAATTATTATTATATTTAAAAACAATGCTTTGATAATATTTAAAAAATTAAATTATTTATTATATTTTATATAAAAATTTTAAAAAATTATATTAATAAAATAAGATTGAGATATTTTCAAATCTAAACCAACCTTAATCATCAACGAATTTCAGAGCTCTAGCCTTTGTCAATTTGTCGAAATATGGTCTGGACTCTGGCCCATCATGTTCATATATTTTTCTCCTCTTTCTTTCTTTATGTTTGTAAGGGTAAGAAAATGCGCACGCCCCTGTCGTGTACGACACGGCCATTAGACCTTTCATAAGTCAAAATAAACAAAGAAACCATGATTTGATTTTCCAAAAATTTTAAAAAAATTATAATAATAATTATCCCAATGGATAATATATATATTTTAGTTACTTGGCAGAGTTTTGAAACCCTAAAGGTGAATATTTTATATATACTTGATTTTATTTTATAATTAAGGAAATTAATAATTAAACGAGGAAGATCCATTGGATTTCAAGATTTTTGTATCCAACTAGTTGAGCTACTAGCTACTCGTCGTTTAGTGTCCATGTTGGCCCACGTTTGCCCTTCGAATACGAACCCTTTCTTTAAGTTTCAATACAGAACCTTCCACTACCAAATGGTCAATAATATACAAAACGTACGTTAGTACGTAACCATGATTGCTGAACAACAACAAAACAAGAGGTCGGTCGAGTAATACCGCTATTTCCTTTCCTTTCCTTTTTATTTCAAATTTAAAAATTTTATCTTATTTTTATAATTTTTTAAAATTTTTATATAAAATATAATAAATAATTTAATTTTTTCTTAATTTTTTTAAATTTTAAAACAATAATAATATTAAAATATAATATTTTAATCTTTCATCTTAAAATTTAAAATTCTCATCTTACTACCAAACCGAACATTGACTTCATGGATCCAACTGTCCAAAGCCTGAGATTTGTAAAGCTTTATACATTGTTGTCCTTCTATTTTACCATTATAAACACTTATATCTATTATCGGATACATTATGAATCCATATCAAACATAATATTATAAACTAAATAATACATTTAGAGCTCCACCAATTCACTATTTCTTTTTGTTATTGATTTGGTCTTCATTACTGATAATAATCTCTATAGACAAACGTCCAAGAGACAGTGCTATCTGTCTAAACAAGACTCAACATCACCTTTTATAGAATGAGAGAACTCAATTTTTATATACAAAAGTTTGAGAGCTGAACTGTTTTTTATTTTAATTAATAATAAGGAAACAAAAAAAGAAAGCATTAAGATAGATGAGAAAAATAACAGATTATAATTTGGACAAATTATGTAAATTTTGAAATTTGTGACGGTGCATGAAGATAATGCGCTTGTCTCTTTTTAGCCACAAAGGTCGGCCAGATCTAAAAGATCTGGTGGTGGCGAGTCTGGTGATCTATGTGGCGAGAAGAGCTGATAGAAGGGGGTGGTGCATGAAGACCACACGCATATGTGAACGGTGGGTGGTCTTGGTAATTTTTGCAAAGCCGTCACTTTCCTTTGAATGATTTATGGTTTGGGAGTCAGCTTGAACCGCGCGTGTCTCTTGAGAGTTACCGGTAAATTGTAGATCTGTCTTTTTCGACCTTATAGGAAGCAAAATAAAATTAAGAAAAAAAAAAAAACTATTTTGATGTACATGTTGGGTGGGTGGAGAAATGAGAGAAATGAGAAGGAGAAAGGAGGAGGAGTCCAGTGAAAATTAGATTTGGAGGTCTAGATTTTTTTGACCATTTCAAAAATATTGATTCTTCGGTTAATGCTTTAAATATTATTGGTAATTTAATGATACATAATGAAATTTTTTGTTTTTTGAAATATAAATTAACGACAATTATTTGCATGTGAGAATCATAACTACCCAATCCTAACGTGGGCAAGGATGACTTGAGAGCTCCTCCCCCATTTTCCCCACTACTTTTGATTGAGATTGCATCGAAAAACTCCACTACTTCAACCCTAACTCACTTCGCAAGGGAGTTGAAAGAGTCTCTTGTGGAGGGGTAGAGGTGGCTCCAAATCCAAATCCCATTAACTTGGCATAACTTGTAGTGTGGGTAATTGATTCGATTTGGAAATAAGAGAAGGGAAGTACTCCAGTCTAAAGTCCACGTACCGGAATGATCAAGAAATAGAACTTAGAATATAGGTATGATTGTAGGTTAGAATGATGGCGACTGTTAAAAGAGGGTCGAAAATAATTTCTAGCTAGTTTCCTTTTGTTTAAATGGTCAAAGTCAAGTTGGTCTTTGAAGCGTCCACCGCATTTACTGATCCAAATCATGCCAAGCATGTCAAATCCCATTAAATGTACGTGTGCTTGCAAATTGTTGTGACATGTAATTAGTTTACATACACTAGGCTATCAAGCTTTGATAGGACCCACCAATCCTACACAAAGACGACACAAAATTTCAAGTGAACGATCCGGCTTAATTAGACCAAATTAGCTTGACAAGAACCCCATTTAATCGTACCTGCTTGCAAATTGGTTGTTAAATGATGTGGGTTCATATATGCTAGTGCTAACAAGCTCTTATAAATGGAGGTTCCATTTTGTTAGTAGTGGGTACCCATGATCCATAATGTGTCTATATGGGTGTGGAAGTTATTAAAGTTATTAATTAACTCTCCACCACCACCAATTAACTTGAGGGAAGTTAATTAACCTCCCATGTGAACACTATTTGAAGAGGATTTTTACGTACACTAAATGTATGTGTGGAAAAGTGTACGTACAAAAAAGAAAAAATCTCCTTCCTTTCTACAATTTCTTAGAAAAATCATATATATATATATATATCTCAATCTTAAAGCGTAAACTTTCTAGGAGACTCTAGTACCTCCTAAGCAAAGTAGAGATGCAAACAACAATGTAATGTGGAATGTAAGACGAGTAAAAATCTGGCTTCTTGAAAATTTCTCTCATTGAGGTCATTCGAATTAACCTTTTTTAACATTGGTACCAGAGTCTATACTGCTTGTTTTCACCTATATGAATATGATTATATGTTGTTTGATACTTTAAAACAAGTTTAAAAGCATGTGATTGATGATATGTCATGATTGTTTATGTTTCAAATTTTTCATTAGAGGCTATGGTACGATATATTTAAGGTTGAATTATCCACATGAAAACATTTCTTACAATGTCAGAAACATTTCTCTTAAATATGGTGAAATTTCATTGCATATAGAAGAAAAAAAAATCCAAAATCCTAGTTTTGAAGTTCATGTTTGTACCGTGACTTTGAGCGAACTTTTAACTAACCAAATCTTTTTTTTTTCTATAATGGTTAGAAAGTTGGGTTCATAAGCTTTAATTTGATATATCATACACTTACTTCGAATTTATTATGAGTAAGTTATGACCGATTGAAAATAGGTCGTTGAAAGGGAGAAAAATTAGAAATTTGGGTTGAGGAAGAAAATGATGAACAATATATTTTTACTAATCCCACTCTTTGCCATGGAGAGTGTGATCCACCCTTACACTTGGTGTGCGTTTTTATCACTTTATTGACACACATACACATTATGATGATTGAAATTTGTGTTTGGATGTCTGAAAACATCAAGAGCTTTGGAGGTGATGTACACTCTTATTTGCTGCAAGTGAAGTAGAGGTAAGACAACTTCAAAAACCAAAATGAAACCCACATGCATAGGAGGCACGTGGCGGCACGTGTAATGGTTTCTGGTGTCCTATTTTTGTCATGTGTGGCATGTGTATTCTTGTTTTGGTATCTAAAGTTTATTCATATATTTTTTTTAGGTTGAGAGTTGAAATAATATTTTTTAAATTATTTTTTAATAAAAATAATTTTGGGACACGTCATATTTTCTCATATCCAAATTTTTAGTATCATATGAATATTTATATAGATTATTTGTGGATGCATGTATTGAATTATTTGTTAAATACATGTCCATATTGAATATGAGTCCCTAGATTTGAAGATCTATTAAACCCTTCTCATTAGTTGAGAATGTGGGTTCTCTATCCATTAAACCATCATCATACCATTATGATTGAATGTTTGAGTTCATTGATATTTTTATTAAAATAGATAGAGTTGACATTGGTAATTTTTTGGGCTTATGTGTAATATATTTATTTATTTTTATGTGAATTGATAAGGTTTAGCTTATAAGCATATCGATGACGTGGCATCCCTATTTGTTTATTGTTTTCCTAGAAGATTTGTAGTAGGATTTTCTTTCAAAATGTAATATTATGAATGTAATTTTATTATTGAGGTCATGTAAAGATATGTGTTTCATGTCTATCAATATACTTTAAAGTCACCTTAACATGATGCACCAAATTACCAATGTGGTTTCGGGGTGAAGCCTCTATGCAATGTGTTTAGCACAATGATTATGGATTTTTCATATTTAGTGAATGGATTATATGTGTAAGAGTTTTGAATATCTAAAAAAAAAAACTCCTCTATAAATTTTATTCAAAATTAATTAGATACGGTATTTTGACTTATATAGTAGGAGATGATCGCTAGTTTTTTGCAAAATTTTCTATCTCACTATGCAGAAAGGAATTCCATACTCTAGGTAGATTTTAAAATAAAATTAAATGTGTGCTAATGTCAATTTCACGCAAAGAATGTAGTGATAATGGCCACTAAAAACGTAGTTGCTGACCTTATTAAATGAGAGAATTGGATGAGACCAGTTATGACATGTGGCATAGGAAAATCCAATATTTTCTTAATGAGCTAGATGTCTTTGAAAATTTATCCCACCTTATGATACAACCTAATGAAGGAAATATTTTTCAATAATGTCGTGATATGAAAGTCTATCAGATTTGGGCAAAGAAAGATTAGTATGATGTAAATTTTTCATGGGACATCTCATGGGACATAGATTATGTTTCGTTTATCATGAAGGGGTAATTTGTTCATGTACTGAAAGTTAATGTTTGATGTAACAAAAGGAAGATATTATATATTTAATGAAATAATTTCTGAGGTTCAAGATTACTCCAGTTCTATCTATATATATATATATATATATATATTAATTGCTTATAAAATAACTTACTAAAATATATCAGATATAGTTTTGGGGTGTATAAGATTCGCGTTCTCTTTTTAAAAAATAATGGAGCTCATCATTAAAAAATAAATATATATGTGGATCCTATATTTATTTATTTTTAAATAGAGTATATAGAACTAACATATTCTAAAACTGTATAAATCATTTTCTAAAATTATAAATATATCCCATGCATGATTAAAAAATATTTACGATCTTCCTGATCCTATACTCTATAATATTAGACATAATCGATCGATATGAGGTATGACTAATACAATACCAGTAGTGCTCATGCACGATCAAAATGATGCAGGAATAGAACTGGCAATTATCCCCACTCTAACTAATCAATGGGTTTGTTCGGAAAACAAAAGATTAAGAAGTCAAATTAGTGATGATAAATTCATTAATGTCATTAATAATAAACATGACATCATCATCATCCTTGAGGATATTATAATTATACAGATAACGCATTAATTAATTAATTAATTAGATGAAGTATGACGTCTAATGACGAGGTTGCCAATACCACAGCAAGCTGGGCTAGCTTGGAAATTATTAATTAATTAATTAATATTATGAATAGAGTTAATGGGCATGCCAATTATATTTGACACTGTTCGTATCTATTACAGTGAGATTATTGTGTTTGTTTCATATTTAACATGAGCGGTGAGCGCCTCTTCATTCCTTCCCCTTTCTTTCCCTCTTTTGGAGGTGATACAGGTTCCTCTTTTCTGGAAGGAGGCATCCCCCTTGGCGGCCTCATGGGTGAAGGTGTCTGCTTGGCCGATACAGATTTTGCTTATAATAATGCTGCTCGTCCGTTGGGAGTTTTTGGTGACCTCTTGAGAGAGGGGGGGTTGACTTAGGTAGATATTCTGCCCCCTCCTTAGGCCTTTTTACTTGGTGGTAGCTGTGGTTCTGAGGAGATTCAAAGTGGTGCATCTTCTTCCTTGGCCACTGCTCGAGGCGAAGCCATCACCAAAATGGTTGATCGTTTGAGGACCTTTCTTTTTGGAGTAATTTTAATTGCTTATGGCCCCTCATTTCCTTTACTTGCTCATTTACTTACTAGTTATTCTGTTTTGGGTGTTGGTATTTTGTAGGGCGTCGATGACTTAGCAGCCTAAATCATGGCGGACTAAGCTAATTTAGAGTAGGAGGTTTGAGAGAGGCATAAGTTCGGCTTCTATGCCAAGGCTGAATTTAAGAGATGGAAGGCTGAGAGGGTGGAGGTGGAAGTTTTGTTGGAGCAGGTTGATGATTGTGCTCGCACTTTATACAGAGACTTGGAAATCCTCGAAGTTGAAGTTTTTCAGCTTCGTGATGAACTTCGTTGTGCTAGGGAGGTAAAAGTCTGAGACGACTTTGCCTTGGGGCTACTAGAGTCGGAGTGGGACTCTATTAGGGCTCAACTCTCCTTTATTCAAAGGATTTTGAGTTTGAGCGAGGCCGCCTTAACTTTGATCTTCTACCCTTAAGGGGGAGTTGGATTCTGCTCGTCGAGAGCTATCTAGTCTCAACACCGTAACCATGGACTTAAGCAAGAGCTGGCGGCTTCATTGGAGAAAGGGCCATAGGCTAAGGTTGATCTCTCTGAGGCTCAAGGCTCCTTAGTAGAATTGCAGTAGCGGCATAAACGATATAAAAAAGAGTCGAGCAGACTTTGACGAGGAACAATGGAATTTGCATTTGGCCGTTGTGGTCCTAAATGACAAGAAGGCCTAATTGGTGGCGACACAGGAGGAGATTACTCGCTTGTGCTCCCAATTGAGGCTTACGGCTACGGTGCTAGTGTATTGAGATTCAAGTCCCACCTACTTACCAATCCCTCTGTTGACTTGAAGCACTTGGATTTGAATTTATTCAAGCTTGAAGTCATTGGTGTTTAGGGATGGTGTGGTCTAATGACCTCTGCACCATTTTTACATGGCACCTCGAGCTGTTTTGACTTGTCACCGGTGTTCAAGAGTGGCGTGATCTGATGACCTCTGTGCTCTTTTTTTATGGCACTGCGAGTTGTTTAAACTCATCATTGGTGTTTAAGGGTGGCATGATTTGATGACCTTCGTGTCTTTTTTTCATAGTATTGCTAGTTGTTTAGGCACGTCATTGGCATTTAAGGGGTGGCGTGGTCTAATGACCTCCGCGCCCTTTTCACATAGCACCAAGAGTTGTTTAGGCTCATCATTGGTGTTTAAGAGTGTTGTGATCTAATGACTTCCACGCGTTTTTTTATGGCACTGCGAGTCATTTAGGCTTATCATCGATATTTAAGGATGGCGTGGTCTGATGACCTCCGCGCCCTTTTTACATGGCATTGCGAGCTGTTTAGGCTTGTCATTGGTGTTTAAATGTGGCATGGTCTGATGATCTCCGTGCACTTTTTTATGGTAGCGTGAGTTGTTTAGGCTTGTCATTGGTATTTAAGGGTGGTGTGGTCTCCTAACTTCCGTGCCCTTTTTTTTAATGGCATCATTGTTAAGGCTCTCATTGGTGTTTAAGGGTGGCGTGGTTTACTAACCTCCACATCCTTTTTTCATGGCACCGCGAGTGGTTTAATGGTGGCGTGGTCGACTAATCTCCACACCATTTTTTCACGACACCGCAAGTCGTTTAGGCTCGATATTGGTGTTTAAGGGTTAGAATGAGCACTTTATTCATAATAGCATAAAATAATGACGTAGTTCCAACAAATGGCCAATAAACATAAAAACTTGCCAAAATAAGGGATGTAAGAGTAGAGAGCAAAGTGTTGTCATGGGTAGAATTTCTTTAAGTGCTCTGCATTCTAAGGATATTGTAATCAGAGCCGCTTCTAAGCGGTCGGTTTGATTTTAAAGGAATAACAACCCTCCACTTAGAAGCTGCCACCTCAGAAATTACATCAGAATCACGTTAGACTCATGCACATGGGATAGGAATTGATTCACACTTCAGCTGAGAGAACATCACTCTACTTCAGCTTAGCCCGACCTTGATCTCGACCCTGTGTGTCCAGAAAAAAAACCGAGCATACCTCCATTGCTAGCATCCATCGCCAACAGTCCACCACCGCCAGTCCATCGTTGTCCTTCTTGGCCGATTTCTCCCAGACCGATTACTCCAGATTTAGCCCAAGCCGTGCTGATTTTCATGGCTAACTCCAGTGGCCTTGGTGTTGCTGTCTTCCAAGCTCTCTTTCTATTTTCATCTTCGTCTCCAAGCTTTCAAGTCCATCTCTTTGCACCTCTACCAAGCCTGCCACCGTCTCTTTGCCTCTGGCTTTCTCAGGCTCGTATACACCATTTTAAATACATAAGAGATTAAAAAGAAGAAGAAGAAGAAGAAGATCATCGGAGAGATGGGCGGGAAGTCATCTTCATCATTCTCAGTCTGTAACATAAAACCTTAATCTTTTTTTTTTTTTTTTTTGTCCGTTTGATTTGGTAAGCAACTCACAGAAGCTAAGGGGCTTGAACCCATGACCGCATTCGCCACTCTATTAAATTTTTCAAGTTTGGAGGTACCGTAAACCATGTGAAGGTATGGGTCTTCGAAGGGATTTCATCACGATTCGAAGGGGCTGTGAAGGGGTGGTGTCGATTCGAAGGTGGGTGAAGGGGAGGGGTTGTCTCTTGCAAAAGGGAAGGGCCTACGTAGGGGCTGTGTGTCTTTTGCAGTAGCCGAGTATTCCATGTAGTGCTGGTTTACAATAATTCTGATGGAATGTCTAGGTGTCCCTCCACTATTGGCAGGTTGTTATATGAGGATGCTTGGACGGACCGGTTTGTAGGAATTCTCTATTGTAATTCTTTGCCTTGGTTATCCTTTAAGTGGTAGGACCCTAGCTTGTGCTTTGCTAGTACTACGTATGGTCCTCTCCCAATGAGGCCCCAACTTACCTTCTTCTTTGGTGGTGAATTCGCTTTCCTTTAGGACCAAGTCTCCTATCTTGAAGCTTCTAGGTTTTACTCTCTTGTTGAAGTATTGCTCAGCTTTTCTCTTCTCATGTAGCATTCTAATCTCAGCTGCCTCCCTTTGTTCTTCCAAAAGGTCGAGATATTCTTCCATAGCCCTGTTATTTCAGGGCGCCGAGAAATGGAGAGTTTAGAAACTTGGTAGCCCCACTTCTACTGGGGTTACAGCCTCGCACCCGTACGCTAGTGTGAATGGAATTTCTCCGGTGGGCGTCTTTACTGAGGTTCTATATGCCCATAATACTCCTGATAATTCTTCACCCATTCGCCTATTTTCTCTGCAAGTTTCTTATTCAAAATTGCTAATAATGCATTGTTTGTTGCCTCTGCTGGCTCGTTTGCATGTGGGTGCCTTGGAGAAAAATAATCGACTTGTATTTTTAGCTCGACGCACCATTCTCAATAATGGTCTAAATCAAATTGGTGGTCGTTGTCTGAGACTAGGCTTGTAGAATTCCATATCGGCAGATGACGTTCTTCCACAGGAATTTTGTGACAGCCTTGCTTGTATGGTCGCTAGGGGCTTTGTCTCTACCCATTTGGTGAAGTAATTGACTGCCACAAGCATGAACTGTACTCCCTCCTTTACAGGAGGGAGAGGTCCAACTAAATCAACCCCCCTATTGGGCAAAAGGTCAGGGGGCAGTCATAGGAGTTAACTCTTCTGGGGCATGTGGGAGGTTGGTGCATAAATTTGGCACTTGATGCACTTTTTTGTAAACTCTCGAGCATCTTTGAGTGCGTTAAGCAAATAATATTAGACTCTTACCACCTTCTTGGCTAGGGCCTTCCCGCCTGAATGGTTCCCACATATTCCTTCGTGCACTTAAGCTTAAACATATTGTACTTCTTGTGAAGAGATGTATTGAAGTAAAGGGGCGGAAAAGTCCCTTTTGTAGAGGACCCCATTTATAAGCATGAACCTTGCTGCCTTCTTCTTGTCTTCCTTGCTTCTTCTTCTTTTCCTTATGACCCAGTCGCTAGAACTTCAACGAATCTCCTTTTGACCTGCTAGGGAAAGGGTGCCTCCTCCATCCCTGATGTTGTGTGTGCTAGTCTGTCTGCCACTGTATTCTTTTCTCTAGGTATTTGGGATATGCTGAAGTACAAAAATTGGTCGCACGCCTCCCAAACTTTAGCCAGATATTTCTTTAACCCCAATACTTGGTTGACTACCATCTGTGAGTTTGATTTCACATCTATCTCAGTTGTGCCCAAGTCTGTGGCTACTGAAAGCCCTGTCACGAATGCCTCGTACTCCGCTTTGTTGTTGGCCATCTTGAAGTTAAGGGTTGCCATGTAATAATACTCCTGACCTTTGTGGTTGAGGTCGCCGTGTAATAATACTCCTGACCTTTGTGGTTGACTATGTGGATTCCTACCCCTCCTCCTGCTCTAGAGGCAAAGCCGTCTATGAAGAGTGCCATGGCTTCTTTGTCAAAGCTATCTTCGTCTCTTGGGGGAAATTTGAGAATTCGGCAATGAAGTCTGCCAATGCTTGCCCTTTCATCGCCTTTCAAGGTAGATACTCTATGTCCAATTTGCTTAACTCTACCGACCACCCGACTAACCTTCCTAACCAGTCTAGTCTTTAAAGCACCTTTGCCTAAAAGTACCTTTATCTCGTGAGCCTAAAAATATGGGTGTAATCTTCTGGTTGTTGTCACTAAAGCAAAGGCTAACATCTCCACTCATGGGTATCTTACCTTTGCTCCTTTTAAGGCTTGACTTAAATAGTACACAGGTAGTTATGTGGCTCATTCTTCTTTAACCAAGACGGCTGAGACGGTGTGTAAGGAAACTGCCAACTAGGCGTAGAGTATATCGCCCTTTTCTGGTTGCTTCAAAAGTGGTGGGTTGGCTAAGTGCCGTTTTAGCTTTTCGAAGGCTTCACCACACTCTTCATTCCATAAGTGTACCTTTCGTAATACCTTAAAGAAAGGGAGGCATTTGTTCGTTGACATGGAAATAAACCTATTCAAGGCAGCTACCTTTCTCGCCAGTCGTTGAGTGTTGTTTAAACTTTTCGACGGCTTCATGTTGAGGAATGCATCAATCTTTCCAGGAAAGGCTTTGATTCCTCTCTCGGATACAATGAACCCTAAGAACCTCACTGATTAGACCCTGAACGCACATTTCGCTAGATTGAACTTCATTTTATACTGACGTAAAATTCTGAACGCCTCCCTCATGTGGGCTAGGTGTTGGGCAGGCTCCTTGCTTTTCACTAGTAGGTCATCTACATACACTTCAATTGATCTTCCTATTTGCTCTTTAAACATTCGGTTGACCAGCCTCTTGTAGGTCGCTCCACATTCTTCAAACCGAATGGCATCATTTGGTAGCAATAAAGTCCCCAATCCGTAACAAATGATGTCTTCTCCTCCTCCATTAGTTACATTTAGATCTGATTGTAGCTTGAATAGGTGTCCATAAAGCTCAACATCTTGTGGCCTGCGGTGGCATCCACAATAACATCAATCCTTGGTAAGAGGAAACTATCCTTTGGGCAGGCTTTGTTCAGATCGGTGAAATTCACACATAGTCTCCACTTTCCATTCGCCTTCTTCACAAGAACAACGTTAGATAACTACTTAGGGTAATGGGCTTCTTGAATAAAATCGGCAGCAAGCAAGCATTCTACTTCATTGGCGATGACGATGTATTTTATAGCACTAAACAATCTTCTTTTTTAGCTAACTTTCTTGTGCTTGGGGTCTACGCACAGGTGGTTCTCAATAATGTTGTTATCTATCCTTGGCATCCCCTCATGGCTCTAGGCAAATATGTTCTGGTGTTCCATCAACAATTGTTTTAGGACTTCTATATCCTCTAGGGGAACTCGAGTTCCTATGCGTGTTGTGATGTTAGGGTAGTTGGGATACAGTGTCACGATCTCCAATTGCTCGTTAACTTCGGCCTGTTGTAGGTTTTGTTTATCCTTGACCTCCACTCCCTTTTCCAAGGAAACTGCTAGGGGTGGGGGTAAGGGTGGCGGTGAGGTCTCTTGATTGCTTCCCTAGCTGTTCTTTTTGTTGCTGTTTGTAATAGTGCACACTTCTTTTCCATTACCTCTCAACTCCTGCACATAACACTCTCATGCTAGGGCTTGCTTCCTCTGCCCTTCCCCTACCCCACTGTTTGTTGGGAATTTCATCTTAAGGTGGTCATTGGATGTGATTGCCTTGAGGTTATTGAGTGTTGGCTGGCCTAGTATTGCGTTATATGATGATGGGGCTTTCACGACCAAAAGATCAGCCATGGTGGTGGTCTTATGTGTAACTATTCCTATTGTTATTGAGAGGGTGATGTTGCCCATTGCTTGTATTGTATCCCTTGAGAAGCCCTTTGGGGGTGTTGGAGAAGGTCTTAACTTAGCTGTATTTATGCCCATTTTCAAGAAAGCCTCCCAAAATAATATATCTACTGAGCTGCCATTATCAATAAGTATGCGCTTGGTTGTATAGTTGGTGACTAGGAGAGTTACCATTAATGCATTGTCATGTGGTTACAATACTCCTTCTCGATCTTCTTCCCCTAAGGATATAGTCGTTGGAGTTCCAAGCTTTTGGTATTTAAGGGACCTATCCGCCACATACACTTCTTCATACCTTGCCCTTTGTGCGTGCACCTTTCGACTGGATGAAGAGATGACGCCTCTGACAAATCCGCCGACTATGGTCTTGATTTTCCTTATGGGCGCCTTGTCTTTATCATTGTTTGGGGGCACCTTATCCCTATCATTTTCACAAGGATTTTCCTAATGCTATCGTTGCCTGTCGGGATTGTTACTCCTTGAATTATTCCCTAGCTCATATTGCTGTTTAGTCATCGACCATGACCATTCGCTTCAATTCTCCTGTGCCTTTCGTCCAATGCGAACTTGTCTGATGATATTTACAATAATGATTGCCGATTCTAGACTGGCGATGTTCTCTATCTTGTCCTTCCTTCTTTTGTACATTCATGCTGTTGTGCATTAATCTGGTGTTGTGCTTTGGCCACCCCTCCCGTTTTCTATTCCAATGGTTAGACGTAGGCTTCTTGTCACTCAGGTTAGCCTTACGCTCTATCTTGTGTTCTCCCTTCCTCTTGTCTGCCAAGGCTTGTAGTGTATCTTCAGCATGAACAAAGTTGTCTGCTCTGTTCATAAATTCTCTCATAGTAGATGGGGTTTTCCTGGCCAATTCAGCCATGAAAGGGCTGCATGGCTAGATGCGTCCCAAAAGGGAGGCAAAGGTAATCTTCTTGTCTTGATCATCCATCGTTAACCTCTGTTTATTAAAGCGGGTGAGGTATATATTTAGATTCTCTTATTTTCTTTGCTTAACTGTTAGGAGGTATGCCACTAGGTGTCGATGCCTTCTAATAGACATGAATTGTGTTAAGAATTGCTTGAACAGTTCCTCAAAGTTGTCAATCAATCCTAGTCTGACAGTTCCGAACCACTGTCTTGCCATTCCCTTTAGAGTGACTGGAAAAGGCTGGCAGACAATTTCTCCGAGGAAGCTGTGGAGTGTGATATGTGCCTTGAAGTTCTCTAAGTGATATACTGGGTCTCTAGACCCATTGTACATTTCTATCTGCGGTACTCTGAATTTGGGAGGCAACTACATTGCCATGATCTCCGCACTGTATGGCAAGTTAGTTCGGCATAACAACTGTTGTACTGAGGAGGATCCACCCATCCTCTTTACTATCTCTTCATATTTTCTGGCGAGGCTTCGTAGCTCGAGCTCTTTATGCATCATCTTTTTCTCTATATCCTCTGTGTTTGGTCCTCCATTGCTATGCACTTTTTCTTCACCCTGTTCACTATGACTGGGCATGGTTGCATCACTAAGCTCCAAGTTTCGTCACCTTAAATCTTCATTTTCTTTCTTCAGATTCTCCGTGGCATCTAATGCCATCTTTAGCTTTTCCTCTGTTGTAGCTAATCATGCTTCCATGGCAGTAGGTAACGTTTTTGATTTACGGTTTGCTTGGGAATGTGTCACAGTCGAAATACAAGAACCACGTTAATGTCCAATGAGAAACTGAAATCAAAGATAGCAGTATCCTATAGACAACGCAACTGTAAAGGACGTATCCCACCACCGAGTCGTAACCATTAGCATGCAGTCAAATAAGGATGGCCTTGGACGCCTACGGTCGCTCCGATGCTTAAGTTAGTAAAAAATGATGTATGATAACTTAAGTATATGATCATATGTGATTTAGAGTTACGTAGTACTCATATATATAGGTGTAGAGTCGTAGAGGATCATCATTGTGACTCAGTTATCTTCGTGTAGGGCTGCAAACGAACCGAATCGAGTCGAATTCGAACAGGGGGTCAAGAGCTCGTTTAGCATATATATCTGCTCGAACTCGACTCGAGCTCGAAAAATATTGAGAATTTCTGATCGAGCTCGACTCGTCTAACGTAAATTATGATCGAACTCAACTCGAACTCGAGTACAAAAAATACTCGAGTTGATATGAGCTGGGTTTAAATTTGACCCTCAATTTTTTGTTTTTTTTTGTTTTTTTGGATTGGCTGAAGTACAAATGAGATTATTTTTCTTAATCAACTTTAACTAGAATTATGATAATATATGTTAAATTGAGCTCTTAATGCTTATTAGACATAAATCAATGATTTATCACTTGCCACAATATAATTACAACCTACAAATAGGTAAAATAATAATTCCAACATATAAGATATCCTATTACAATAAATTATAATTTCAAATGGTAGATCACTAATTACAATTACAAAGAGGGGACTAGCATTAGGTAAGTGCTATTCCATCAAGTAGGAACATCTAAAAAAAGTTTCTTACTTGCTAATTGCAACTGTTTTGCAATATCACTAAACTGCTTGACATGAGCTTCTGATGCAACCAAGTACTTCACTCATTCTCGAACATAGTCGACAATTTTACCAATCTCACTAAGTCCATCTTTGGCCAATAAATTTCTTATATGTGCGCAACAACGTACATCAAAAAGCTGCCCAACTATAGATAACTTCTTTTTCAAATTGAAAACATTTTTGAGAACTCTTAAAGCTACATCATTATATCTAGTATTGTCCACTGTTATTGTAGACACTTTGTTCTCAATTCCCCAATCATTGAAATACTTTTGAAGAGCATTAGCAATAATAACCCCGCTGTGTGGTGGTGGGACATTACAAAAATTTAAGACTCTTTTTTGTAAATGCCAATCAGGATCAACAAAATGACAAGTAATAACTATATATGAGATCTTTTGACCTGAAGTCCACATGTCAATTGTTATACTGATTTTATTCACATCTCTCAATATTGTCTTCAACTTCTTTTTCTCAATCTCATAAGTGGATTGATAATCATTTCTAGCTGTAGTACGACTTATCTTTTGCCAATAAGGAGTATTAGCTCTCATAAATTTATTAAACACCACATGTTCCGTCATGGAAAAATGATACTCGTGATAAAGTATCATGTGAGAAGCTAGTTCTCTTACCTTTTTCATATCATACGAGAAATTTTTTACTACATTCACACATTCTGGACCCTTCATATCAATAGTCAAAACCTTTTGCCTCTTAGAAGCAGCTACGTGTGAAAGACAACTAGTCAAGTGCCTATGAAAGTAAGTTGTAGAACCTGATGAAGAGATAGACAATAGATCTTTGCAAAAGTTATACCCAGCTTTCTTGACACCATTTTTCTCCACTATTTCAAAATCTTTTCAAACTGCAGAATTTTTCTTCTTAGGCTTCCTTTGGTACGCATATTTTTATGGATCCATAGGGGCACTTAGGTTTTCTTTTCCACCAATAATACCATCAATTTCATTGTTCCCATCATCGCTAGCACACTCTATAGCATTAAATTCTTCTCCACCAATAATACCATCAACTTCAGTCTCTACCAATGGACTTGCAGATGAGCATTCAACAGTTGGTACTTGTTTAGACATGTCTAAAAAATTTTTTTTAGACAAGTAGTGGCAATGTTAGACATAAATATTGCAGATTAATATTTTTTAAGAAGAAAATGCAATTACAAATAGCTAAAGTAAAAAAAAAAAAAAATCTAAAACATATATATATATATATATATATATAGAAACCATTCAATCCATGCCATAAAATAAGTTTTAGCAAAATTACTTAATAAATTACAGTTTTTCCTAACCATAAAACAAGGAAAGATATGTGAAAATGATAATGATAAAAGATAGGGAAATCAACTTTGATGCACAACTAACCAAGATTGGGTGGTTTTGCTTTTCTTTTTTTACACCATTTATGTTTCTATGGTTGATTTTATTTTTGCTCGACATGGAACAAGTTTGCATCAAACTTCTGTTTAATGCTATAATGCTAAAACAAGTATCTGTACAAATTGAATAAGCTGTTATTTCATATGCTATGTTAGTGTTCAACATATCCGTCTTACACTTTTTGATTAATGCTTGATTGTGATTAAATAGTATTTTTGAATTCTTATTATTATTATTATTCGTATGCAATTATGATTGAAGTTCAATTCAGAACAAAATGAAGTACTTCGAATTTCACAAGCAATACATAATGTGTGAAAGAGTTAATAAGTAATACTTAAAATAGTAAGAATACTATACATAACACTAGCTCTATTTTAAAATCATCATAAACAAGACATAAACGTAAACATTCCCCAATCATTTATTCACAATCAGCCCATCATAAGCCTATAAATAGATAATTTATGGGAGACACGAGTGAGCCTAACTTCACAGCAGCAAAAGCAAATCCAAATATTTTATCATTTATATGGAGATCCACATGCTAAAAAGGGTAATGTTTTAGCTTCTAAAAAAATTCATATTCATCACATGGTATCTGGTATATTATTTACCAATCTCACTTGAAATTATAAACTTTTTTTCAATAAATGTCCAGATGAATGTCCAAGAAGAATAAGAAAGCATATATATTTTAGGCTTACCCATGCGCGCAGCTTCTGCCAAATTTAGGTTTAGCTCCTCACTGCATAGCATGAAACTGTAACGTAGATTTTTTTTAGATTATATAAATTAAAAAAGTAGAAAAAGGAAGTGCATCTAATGCAGATGCTAAATGTTTTATAATAATCACAACTACAAGAAAAATTTAAGACAGAGAAAAGAAAAACAAATTGTGACGCCCCCAAATCCCCATGCCCGAACACGGGGAAATTGAGACGTCCGGATGGTGACAACTCGGGTCACCATCCCATCGACGGGTGCCGAGTGTGTGCAAGGCAACATATGTGTACAGAGAAACACGCAGCGGATAACGAAAGTCATAACTAAGTACCAGAATTTTTCTTAACGTAATACAAGCTGTTTAAAACGTACATAGATAAAATATTACAAAACACAAATACAGTTTTAACAAATATAAAACACAGCATCAGCAGCCAGGCGGAGCCGCATCCTTGGGCTCAGCCTCCTCCTCTTCGTCCTCTAACTCTGCACCAAAGGCTACGGAACCAAAAATGGTACCGCAGGTAAGTAAAACCCAAACACTACCAGATAAAAACACATAAAACTCAAACAAGATGCATGATACATGCCCAATGCACAAAGCCCATAAAATACAAGTTTTCCACATACGCCAAAAACCCATTTGGCCCAAAAACACATCCTTTCCGAAAAACACGCCAAAAGTCACATTTGGCCCAATACCACGCCAAAAATCCCATTTGGCCTCTCAAACCATTATCCAATTTTAACCGCGTGCACCATGACCTCCCCTAGGGGTCATCCGCACACCCTGGCTCCAGTGCCACACCGTAGAGTACCACCACGCGTGTGACACCTAACAAGCAATGCCCAGTTCCGCGCCCCGCGCGTGCGTAGCCAAGCATCCTCTAGCCCTCACCAGCGAAGGGCCACGAAGTCGGTGCGTAGGGCGATGCCCGGTTCCGCGCCCGGCGCGTTCGTAGCCAAGCAACCCCTAGCCCCCGCTCCCGTCTTCTAGCGACAACCCAGGGGACATCACTCAGTTTATTCCGCTCCCGAGTGACCAGAGGAGCTCCACCGAGATAATAACCCATCCCGGCTTGGGCTCGTGATACACACGCACCCGTAAAACCACTCACGCCAATACACAGGCTTTTCACACAATTCTACAAACACACGTGCATGCACCATGAAATGCCATAACAATGCATAATAAAATGATCAAACAACATAAATCAATTAAACAGACAACTCCGTCCTCCATCCATCCGACCCCCGAAACTCCTCGGACTCAGTCCGGAATCAACAACCAACAACAGTAAATAATTGAATGAGCAATATATATTAAAATCTGAAAATAGGGTTTGGAAAATACTTACAGCGCTATACGGTAATTTTAGAAAATAAGCGGCGTTGCAAACGGCGGCGGAAAAGCAACGTCACAGTGAAAATTCACTGCGGCCGTGGGTTTGAAAAACTCACTTTTGAACGGGGATAAACTAGGACACGAGATTGATAGGGTATGGTCTAGGGATGGTTGTGAAGCTATTGGAAGTGATGAACGGCCGTGGGTGGCGGCGGAATCGCCGGAAAATGGCCGAAAGACCCAAATCGGAAACTAAGCTCGTAGGAGCTGTTCCGGTGGTCGTTGGAGGCCGAAAATGGGTGGGTTAGGACGGCAAGGAGTCGGTGATGAAGTGGTGAAGAAGTGGTGGCCGGAGGTGGAGCGACGGCGGCGGATCGGAGCAAAATCCGTGCGCCCTTCTTGGAGCTTTTCCGGCCAAACGGCCGGCCGGTTGGGGGTGGGCTTTGGAGGGGTGGTGCGCCGGAGGGAGGGGAAGAGAATGGGACCGGTGGGGGGCCGAGTGGTGGCCGGACGGCGGTGGGCCGGTAGAGAGAAGGGGTTCGGCGTGAGGGAGAGGGAGGAGAGAGAGAGAGCTCGGGGGGGGACCGATCGGGGAGAGAGAAGAGAGAAAAAAGAAAAAAGAAAAAAAGAAAAGAAAGGAAAAAGAAAAGAAGAAGGAAAAAGAAAGAGGAAAAAGAAAAAGAAAGGAAAAAAAAAAGAAAAGAGATGTAGGGAAAAGAGGAGATCTAATCCTCATCCGGAAAACAAAACTAAACCGCCAAAAAGAGATTAAAACCACAAAACAACTAAAAGAAATAAAACACAACATCAAATAAATTAAAAACTAAATTTAAAACGCAAATAAATTAAAATAAATAACTAATATATTAATTAAAATAAAAACAATTATTTTAGCGAAAATACACTCAAAAGCGGGTCATCACACAAATGTTGCAAAATATATCAGAACCTAATCCTATCAGAAGAATTATTCATCGATGCTTCATCAGGGTGATAAAGGTATAAGAATGATCAAATACCAACTTAAGAATCTTAAAACAGAAATAAGAGTATAAAAATTATAGAACAATAGAGGACCAAAGGCTGCCCCTTGGCTATGGTTCAGGCAGTTAGGGTGGGGCAAGATTGGGATAAGTCTTAGGATCAATTTATTTTCTAGCCAATGAAAACTTGGGCAAAATTTGAGGTGTGTTTGCATAGGACTCATAAATCTTTCCTAGCTAAGAGAAAAAGAGCAACAAAACAAAAGACATATGACCAAAACACATTTTGGACTATCCTACTTGCTCAGATTGTTTGTGTACTTAAGAAAAAAAAAAAAAAAAACCCTTCAGCATTTACGGAGGATGTCTTGTACGTGATTTTCATCACTCCAGCAGATCTGATTATAATTTGGCAAAAATCCCAAAAAAAGTTTGGGTTAAAATGTAAATTACAAAGTTAAAGAACTCATTATTCTTTTCAAACCACTTATTAAATTTTCTTTATTCGTAAACAATTATTCTTTTCAAGCCAACCTTACCAGAAGTCCAAGAAAAGCTCTTCTTCTTCAAAGCCCAGTAGCCACCACAAGAAAAGCACTACTTCTTCAAAACCCAGCAGCCACCACCAGAAAAGCCCTACCTCTAAGATGATTTGGCTTTGGCTCCTGTTGATGATGAAAAGAATAAGAAGAAGATCGCTCAATCTACAAAAGGAGATAAATCTGCTGCTTCAAAACCCTATTCATCATCTCCTCAAAATCTCCTTCCTCTGACTAGGTTCTTTTGTAGTCTCTCTTTCATTTGGAAAGGCTAGCCCTTTAGTATGATCAGGAATACTCTTGAAACTTTTGCTTTCCTTAGATATATTTCACAAAAAATCGGATTAATAAGGAAGAAAGATAAAGAGAAAAGAGGAAATCCAAATAGAGCACTTTTCGTGTTAGCTTCATCTTAAAATAGAGCACTATCACACTTCAAACAAATGCTTAATCTTCAGTTTACCTCTTACCAATCCATGCGAGGAAACTACCAAAGAAACAGAGGAACTGGAAGTCTCTCGATTCGTGCCTTTCTTGATGAGCTGAGGAACTGGAAGTTTGGAACATTGAACACGCCTAATCTAAATATTTCCAAAGTAAATGGCAAGCTTTATCGCTTCGCATTCTGACTTCTGAGAAGGTCGACTGCTATCCATCTTCTCAAGCCGAAAACGTCCCACCGAGGGGCTAGTGAGAGTCGTGCAAATAACCAAAATTCAAAAAAAAAGAAAAAAAGAAAAAAAAAAAGGAAATAAACAAACTAAACCCACTAAACAGCCTAAAAGGAAAGGAAAAAAATTATAATATATTTGAGATTGTAGTATTTTATTATTCTATAGAGTCATGAATTATAAACTATAATGTAATTAAAATTTTTATTTTTGTCAAGTATTTTTTATTATTTTTAATCACTAAGAAAAAAATTAAAAATTAAATATTTTCACTACTAGTCATTACTAATAGTGAAATAAATAAAAATGCATATGGCATCAAGAATGCCTAATACATTAAAGTCATTTAAAAAATTACATAATAAAGCTATTAATTTAATATTAAAGTATTCAATGATCTTTGATATAATATTAATACGGCCAAATAATCAAAATATGATTAGTTAACAAAGTGTCGCAATCAATTAGAGTTGTTTATTTTTATAAACATTTTATATTTGACTCAATAATTCTTTTATGAACTTAATATATTATTATTGTAAAATAATAAAACATGTTCCTTATACATAAACTTAAAATAACAACATATATTATTTTTGATATATATTACTTATACAAAGTATCAAAAGTAATATACATAGCATATAAAATATATATAATAAAAGAATATATGTAAGTATATATGTAAATATATATATTACGAGTATTGTGACGAGTTTAAAACGAGTCGAATCGAGTTTATACGAATATTGTTCACGATCCTAAACCGAATCGAGTTAAGATTATACGAATTTTGCTCGTTTAATATTCGAATCAATATTAATGTTCACGAACAACTCATTTATTAAATGAACCGAATCCTAGTTGAGTTTATACAAGTCGATTTCGAATTGTTCACGAGCGGCTCTGTTCGTTTGCAATCCTATTTTTGTGGCTAAATAGGTGTGAAGCTTATCACTAATAAATAGGAGTTACGCACTTATTATACTATCGCTTATCAATCTTGCTTACCAAAAGGGTATCATGCCTTCGTGGACTTCCAGTCCGCTACCCAACACCCATTATCAACATCCGCATTTGAGGTTAGGCCAATATTCGACGCTCTTATTATCTGTATGTATCATTCAACATCCATCGATAGATATATATATATATATATATATATTGTACAAGAAGATAGGGAGTTTCGAATCTAAATTTTTTATTTAGAGAATCGGATAAACAGAAAAAATAAAAAAGGAAAGCAGTTGCTTTAGCGTGTGTGCATGTGTATGTTAAATATATATAATTAAGGAGTGAGAGAGAGTTAATGCAGGGGCGGAATGGCACCGACCGTTCCACGTCCTATGGCCTATCTATACGCATGCAAGAAGAAGACAATCACAGGGAGAGGAGCTCATGAGCACAAAACATTCCCAGACAGCCAATTAGAACTCACTACTACCCTGGGGAAATTTTAAAAAACTTGCAAAAGTCGACCCTCAGACATTCTGATTTGCTCGCTTCAATGGCCAACTCTCATTTGTCTGAAACTTTTAATTAGTAAAACAAAAGGTAGGAAACCTAGCTAGGACGGCCACCATACATCATTGCATTGATCTAATTAGTCTCCAACTATATATATATATATATATATAGAGAGAGAGAGAGAGAGAGAGAGAGAGATGCATTGCTTTTATCCTTCCCATCAAATAAAAAGTACTGGATCGATGCTTTAATATTAGTTTTTCTTTGTTTAATAGACTGGATCGCTTTGAATGCGCGCGCACCTGATCATCACTTCAAATGGTGTCCGTTTAGATAAGGCTAATATTGTATCATGCAGGTTATGTTAATGGTGGTCCAAAGAACGACCCTCCCGGAGAAGATCCTGAAGGTCTTCAATCTTTAGTTGACGCTTCAACAAAACAGTCCTTTCTCGAACTTCTTGGCTGGAGGTTTGCCTTAACTTGCCTCGCTTCCTTTCCCAAGAAGACGTTGTAATGGTGCTAAAATTTAAGAAATAAAATTAAGAATAGTGACTATAAAATATAATAAATGAAACAAACATATAAAATAATTATATCCGACTAAAACACTAAATATTACATTATCTATTTTCATGTTGTGTACCGTTTGAACGTTTAATGCCTTTCGTACAGGTCATTACACGTTCAAACGAATATTGCTATCCATTCGAACTTAAATTTAGTATTCGAACGGTAAAATAAACAGATCAAACATTTTCATTTACATACTTTCTAAAAGTTTCACGGACGTTCTAATGATAACAGGGTCAAGCTCAGCAATAACTGGGTCAAGCTCAGCCATTGTTAAAAACAAAAGCAATTGATGGATTCCTTTCATTCCTCCGTAAATCACAATAATACAAAGTCGGGATGAGCATAGAGGTATCCCAACCTTGTTTTTCTAGCCACCTACTGTGGCCAAATGATGTTTTGAAAATAAAAATTCAAAATCTATTTTCAACCCCATTTATACCGAAATACTAACCTCTTTACATGTAAAATAACATCAAATCGAAGGCTGTATGACATACCTATTGCGGGTTCAAGATTGGTGGTTGAAGGTGGTGTTGACTAGGCCTAATCAAAAAGGCCTCGAATCCGATCAAACTGAAAGACCTGATTGGGCCCATTTGAAGAAAATTGAGTTGATCGGTTTAGGCAATGAATCGGGCTTGACAATTCACAAATTTGGTTGAAACCGATCACCCGACTATATGGTTTTCTTTTTCCTCACGCTCTAGCCACCATTCTTCCTCTTCTTCTTCTTCATTACTATACCATTGCCCACTATCCGGGTTTCTCCCCCTTTGCTTTTTAATGGATTCTCCCCCATTAAAGATCTTTTTTCTAGCAGTCTACTATGTATGTGTGCTAAGTAAACGAACTACAGTGTATGTATGTGTGTTATCATATATGTCATGCCATGCCAAGTCATCATGTAATTGTCTGTTATATAAAATTTATTCTGTCATCAGTTTTTATCTGTTACATAATATATTCTGTCATGTATTGCTGTACATTACAAGTACATAATGCTAAGTATGTCATCTATTACATGTATGTCAAGTCATGTAATATTTACTGTTGCAAGTATGTCATGTTAAATATGTTGTCTATTATATGTTATGTCATGTTACGAAATGTTTCTATCTCAAGTTGGTCATGTATTTCAAGTTATGTTCAAGTCACGTTATATTACGTCAGGGCTTCAGTCATTTCGTATTCTAGTCACGTTTCATCTTGATTACTTATGTATGAGTTCACAGCAATTGTGATGCATACACTACGTGAGACACATCAATTGTGACACGTAGAATACATGGGGCCACAACAACTGTGGATTATGTATTTAAGTAGTTAAAGAACAAGTTTCCATAGAATACATGGGGCCACAACAACTGTGGAGTATGTATTTACATGCAGAATACATGGAGCCACAACAACTGTGGAGTATGTATTTTTCATGTTAAGTCAAGTTTGTGTAGAATACATGGGGCCACAACAACTGTGGAGTATGTATTTACACGTAGAATACATGGGGCCACAACAACTGTGGAGTATGTATTTTTCATGTTAAGTCAAGTTTCAGAACAAGTTCATGATAAATCAAGTTTCATATCACGTTCATGTTAAGTCAAGTTTCAGAACAAGTTCATGATAAGTTAAGTTTCATATCATGTTCATGTTAATTCAAGTTTCAGAGTAAGTTCATGGTAAGTCAAGTTTCAGATTAAGTTCATGTCAAGTCAAGTTCAGTTCGTGTTTCAATTTAAGTTATGTCAATTATGCTATGTTGTACGCCAAGTTATGCTTTAATTACTTATGAATTTGATTATACATTTATGCTTTTATTGTCATCCATGCACCATTAGCTTGTGTGGAAGTTTTTTGTTAACTTACTGAGATTTGTAATCAAATCTCACTGTGGTAGTCCCAACTACCATTCCCCCCGAATGGTAGATCTTGTTACAGGACCTGAAAGAGGATCAGGAGCTGACCAACTAGGCACAGTCGATTGAACGACGGTGCGTCGTTAATGTTAATATAGTAGTTAAATTACTACTTGTACGATGGAGTTGCATCTCCAGTACTTTTAGATCATAACTATTTTGGACTAGTGCTGTGATCTTAGTTATTCAATGGATCTTTATATATGAAGTATGTTTTAAGTATTTGGGATATTTTCAATTTGGTGCATAGTATTGCTAAAGAAAAAAAATTATCCGCTGCAAATATTGCATAATGTTAGATGCATGTTAGGAACATTGTATCTTATATGTCATGAATGGGGGCAGGTAACCTTGTGTTGCATGTCTCGACGCTTCAAATGTCCGTCCGATCCCAAACGGAATTTGGGGGCATCATAGGTGGTATCAGAGCAATACGTCTCTGGGCAGTAAATCCACATGTCCTTAGGAAATGTACCAAACATTAGACTTGAAATTTTAGTCGTCAGTAGGCTTGAATTTCTTAATGTATGAAAGGTAGTATGTGGTTTTAATACATATACTCATGTGTTTCAAGAAGGGACACATGACTCGTGATAGAATACCTCGGAATCCTAAGGAAGATAACAATCAAGAGGATCAGAATTTCCCGATGAATGAAGGATTAGTTGAGGTAGTAAGTTTGCTGACCAATGTGTTTAGACATCCACAACTACGAGAAGTGCACATACCCATTAGAGTATATGTTGTCACTCAGAGAGACGTAGATGCTGGCGCCCCAGGAACTGCAGGAGCTGGTATCATCACTGGTATTTTACTAGGACCAATATATGGTTAAATATAGTTAACGTTGATCTGATTGCAATTGATAGTAGTATTGCATTATTGTTATTTTGGAGTAGGTCAAGTCATTGGGGTTGGTAAATTGTACATTGTTTGATTCAAACGAGTCATTGTTTCTATTAATTGTGGTAGTGCTTGAGAATTCAGCTTGGAAGCTGAATTGTTACCCTAGTGGTAAGAGTAATAATTTTCATTAGAAGTATTATTGTTCATACCAATGTAGATATAGAATACCTTTTAGTAATATGAGAAATGATATTTAGGATTAATGAATGGTATTCTACATATTTGGAGAATTGTTTTGATTATGAGAATATGATAGAAATTGTGTTTGGAAGAGTAATTTGATTAGGAGAAGCTTTAGCCTTAGTAGGATTCATTTATGATAATAGTATTACCACGCCGCCAGTAAATGATTTCTGGCAAAGCACTATCTTTATGGATACATAGATCGATCTTCTTTTAAAGACTAGAATATGAGGAGTAAAATCTTGGTCTTGAGGATTTATGTGAACATTAGGAATAAATCATTTAGAGTTAGAATAATTGATAACTCATGATTGATAGAAGAGTTATGACAATCATAAGAGAGAAAGTCTCAAGTTTAAGTTATTAATTGGTCAGTTATCGAAATACCACTTAGGAAGAGGACTGATTGTTACGATTATAAAGAAATAAGTTAGTCTTAGACCAGTAGAACTCCTTGAGGTTTTTATTAACTTGAAGATTACTGAGAGTTTGGATATGCATGATTAAATGCATATTTATATGAGTCATTGGATCATGTCATATATATGAAAATCCTTGAAAGAAATAAAATGGAGCACATAAAACATCTACCAGAAGATAGAAACACAAATATGAATATTTGTGAAATATTATTTTATTATCATAAAGAAAAATTACAGAAATTTGAGGCTCTTTGCCTCAATCTTTAAACGCTCGTATTCTTCAAAAATCTGCATGCCTTTCCTATCTAAAAGAGTAGCCACTCGAAAAGAAGAGTTAAGCAAAGATTTTAAATCTCTGTTCTCTCGCTTTAGTGCTTCTATCTTCATGTTGGATTCCATAAGAAGCCTCTGAAGGATAGAAATATTCTCGTGGAGTTGTCAACCCCACCAGTCCTGAATTGCAGTCACTGAGAATATGCGACAATGGCTGATGAGTATCGGGTACCGAGACTCACAAGCTCGTAGATAAGTTCATTATCTGACTTATTAGTCAGATCATTATTGGATTGCATTATAGCACCTACGGAAGAAGCATAAACAACTGGTGAACGAGGTGCAGAATACCTCATGTATTGGTAATGAGAAAATTGCTGAGCCATTCCAAAGTGAGTAAGTAGAAAGAGATTGCAGAGTAAGAATGCAGACTAATTTCAAAAAAGTGAAGAAGATGAGATGCGAAAGAAGATGAACTGAATAATTCTTTTATAGAGAAAATTATGACGAATCATCTCTCGTGAAACATTTCTCTATAAGAGACAAGAGCAATGTAGTATCATAGCTGCGGTGCCTGACAACTACAAAAGAACAAAGTAGTGTCATAGCTATGCGGCGCTTGACAACTACAGAAGAGCAATATAGTATCATAGCTGCGGCGCCTGACAACTACAGAAGAACAAAGTAGTGTCATAGCTATGCGGTGCCTGACAGTTACAAAAGACCTATAAAAATCATGCGAATCAGAGTTGTCTGGTCTAAAACAGAGGGCCACCGATTTTGTTAAAAAAACAAAAAACAAAGAGAGAGAGAGAGAGAGAGAGAGAGAGAGAGAGAGAGAGAGAGAGAGAGAGAGAGAGAGAGAGAGAGGTTAACGGCTTAATTTTGATGAATTCTCTACTAATTATGGTATTTACAAGAACACTTAAAGTATATCGCCTATATTTTTCTAAAGAAGAGTTTCGGAAGATTATTTACTTGAAGTTTTAGGTTTGGAGAGTGTGTCGATACAACTTGGCCAACCTTGTGGAAAGAAGTATAAATAATTGTTGATTAAAGTAAGAGAGTTAAGGAATGACATAATCTCAAAGGCAAATATATACGAGATAGACAGCAAGTTGGTAAGCAATATTTATTCCTTAACTTGCTATTTCTTACTTCGATTTCGAGAACGAAATCTTTTTTTTAGGAGGGGAGATTGTAACAGCCCGCTAGAAATTCAATTGTGAAATTTCTATTAACTTTAGGAAGCTCATGAAGATCCCATAAGTTTTCACGAATCCATTAATCGTATAGGTTTTTGTCTAACTACATAGTTAGTGTTATTATTTACTATAGTATCAGAAGTATGTTTTTGATTATTGGAGATAGTTAGAAGTGTCAAAATGTATTATGGTTTGTGCCATTAGACTCGGAGGGTTATTTAAGGTCTTATGGCGCAATAATATTTTTTCATATTTTCGGACAAAACGTCTGTTCAAAACTATAGATATTATTGGATAAAAATATCTTAAGCTAATTTTGTGGATTTTATTGGATAAAAATATTTTAAGCTAATTTCATGGATATTATTGGGTAAAAATATATTGAATTTATTTTTATAGATATTATTAGGTAAGAGAGTCCTACACTCCACTCTCACTCCGGGTAAAAGAGTCCTACACTTAACTCTCACTTCGGGTAAGAGAGTCCTACACTTAACTCTCACTCCAGCCTCATCTCTTCCATATCTCATCCATAAGTATCTTTAGCCACCCCTCCCCATGAAATTATCTTAATTTATACTTTCCATTAAAAGAATATCCAACACTCTCTCTCGGACAGCTTTTAGGAGTTCTTTTGCATGCCCATTTCGAATCTTTTGTAAGTGTTTTATCATAAAGTCTCATTCATATAAGTTGTTCCTTTTTTAGTCTAGTTTAGGTGGATATCTTATTTGTCTCATTTGAAGATCATTTGGTCAGTCAAATATTATGTAAAATATAGAAAGGTCATTCTGAAAGATAAACTGGAGAATATGTTATAGTTTGGAGTTTTTGACCAAGTTAATGGATAGATATTGGTCCGAAAGTTTTATGGAGTATTGTTAACATGTATATATGACTATTGGTTGAGGAGTTTTGCATGATTAAAGGTTTTGATAAAATATTTTCTTAGATTTAGAAACTTAGAAACTGGAAGAGGAAAAACAGTTTCTATTTTGAGAAAGTTTAACTCTTTGGTGGTCTAAATCTATTCCAATGACTTTGATAATTTTATTGGAGGATTATAAGCATCTTATATACATGTTATATTATTATTTTGAAGATATTTCATGTTAGTTTCAAAGATATGAAATTTTATGCAAAGAGATATTCAGATAAGCCAAAGTGTGGATGTTCTTGACTAAATTTATGTTTTGGTTAATTTTTAACCATGTGATCTTGAATTAGAAGCTTATATATATATTTTAGGATATCTTTTTAAACCATGTGATGGTTTGGTTTGAAGATCACATCTTTATAAGTCATAGATAAAAAGGTTAATCAAAACAAGTTAGAAATAAAAATCAATGGAAATAGCATATGGGAATTTCGGCCCTATGGAGTTTTAAATAGTTGTGATTAGTTTTAAATTTTTCTAAATTGATATTTGAGTTAAGGATAAAATTTACATGAGGGATGTAAATTTTGGTGACTTTTGGAGTTAGTATGCAAAATCCTTAAGTTATGGGTAAAACGATCATTTTCCTACATGTAGAGAGTAAAATAGAAATTTTACT